>NC_140181.1:63365687-63555934 GCF_963971535.1 Notolepis coatsorum
AGTAAAAAAAAACAAAAAGTATGCCAATGACAGGAAGTAACGGTATATGTGTGTGTGTGTGTGTGTGTGTGTGTGTGTGTGTGTGTGCGTGCGTGTGTGCGTGTGTGTGTGCACTGTGCACAAGTGCACATCTAGGGGCGGGGTGTAGATTTGGTCTCCCTGATGTTGACTCCTTAGCCACAGCCTTGGGTTAACCTGTTAAGCTGCAACGTCCCTCATATGGGCATTTTTTTTTTTTTCGGACTTTTTGCAACCGGCACTTTGGCGACCCCTAGTGGCTTGGGTGTGCATATTTTGTAATACAATATATATATTGAATTGAAGGCTTATTTGTTGCCTGTCGATAGCGACAAAATCCGACAAAATCCGACAAAATCCGACAAAATCCGTTCAGCGGTTCTCGAGTTACATGCCGGTATTTGAGGCTTGTGAAAAGTACACAGTATTACGCAAAATACCACTCCCAACTCAGGCTGCAGTAGTTCCGTCAATCTAGATCCGATCTCGAAAATGATTGTGGATCGTTGTAGCCAATGAGTGTGGCTTTCCAATGATACCCCACCTGGGGATCTACATAAAAATAATAAAAAAAACACGAAAAAACACGAAAGCAGGAAGAGCAAAACAGCCGAATTAATTGAAGTCTATGAGAAAATTGAGTTTTTCTTTGTACACAGTTTACCAAAATCACTCCTAATCACTCATTTCTGAATGGATCGTTATGAAATTTGGATAGGTACTACATAAGGCTTCAGGCTATGGTTCGGTCTGGATTTGTAAGCCATACCACCTTCTGGGGAAATACTACCTCTGGACTACTAACTACTACAGAAAAACTTTAGTAACACGTTTTTTTACAACTCAAGTTCAGACCTATGTTACTCTATTACGTTAGCACTAAAAGTAAAAAATTTTTCTGGAATCAGAAACTTCAGAATGTCATCTTTCAAAAGAGACCAGCTCATTCATTGTTTTGGTTTGCAAAAAAAGTATGCAGTCCTCAAAAACAAAAACGAAAATGGCCAATTTTGGAGGTGCCTGGTATTTCATAACAGCCGTTGTGTGGGCCAGTTTTGGGGGCGGTGCGTGGGCTGGTGCGTCTGAATGTCCCGGGCTGAATTTGTGTCCCAGTCCGCCCCTGACAGGAACTGATACGTTTTGTCTATATTTGTTTACAATTCCCTATGGAACCATATAGATATAAAATAGTAGATGTAATATGTCATAATAATGACATCCTGGACCATGTAAAATGGTAAATGGTGCTTTTATCCAAAGCACTTTACAATCTTTTGTTCCTCACATTCACCCATTCACTCACACATTCACACACCGACGGCAGAGGCAACCATGCAAGGTGCCAACCTGCTCATCGGCAGCAATTAGGAGTTAAGTGACTTGCTCAAGGACACTTTGACATGCTGCCCAGGAGGAGCGGGAATCGAACCAGGAACCTTCCGATTACCAGACAACCGTTCTACCTACTGAGCTACTGTCGCCCCCTAGGTCCAGTTCTGGGTCCAGTTCTAAACGTTCTCTAATTGGAACCAATGGAAAAAGAGGTCCTTGTATTTTTCTTACAGTACACCAATAATGTTTTTTATTCAAATTAATGAGTGTAAGACAACTGTGCCTGTCTAGAAGGAACCAAAACAACTAGAATAGCTCCAAGAAAACAAATCATGCTTTCAATCTTTATCTTTATCTTTATTACGGATTAGTCATCACCGCAGCAACAATTAGTCTTCCTGGGGTCCACACACAACAAAACAGTACATACATACATAACATTATAGTAGCATACATTAAATAATATATTCCAATATTCCTACATATAAAAATTATTCCAAATAGCATTACAGTACACAGAGTATCAGATCACAGAAAATACAATAAAAGGGATTAAATGGGATTACACTCTCAGACAGTCATATCTTCACAGTGTACTACAGTATCTGTGTTTTCTAAATTTCTTACTGGTTATCTGTGTAAGATGTACTGGCAGTCTATTCCAATATGACATGGCTCTATATAACACCGTTCTCTTTGCTGCATTGGTTCTTGGTAGCAGTGCAAACGTTTCCCTACAGGCATGCCTAACTATACCCGTGTCGATCATGTGTAGATTCTAGCTGTGAATACAAACAGATAGGTTCTCTTGAGATATAGATATTCATCATGAACAAGATCAGGCTTCAATCCAGTCTGTCTTCCACCTTCAACCACAACCACTGTTTCTCATTGAGCAGTTCAGGGCCAGACGGGCCGCTCTGTTCTGAGTGAGCTGGATCTTATTGAGCTCTTGTCTTGAGGCATTAGACCAGACAGCTGGACAGTAATCAAGGTGAGAAAGAACTAATGACTGTATCACTTGTGTTGTGAAGGGCCAGATTAAACCGAATATATATATTTATTTATATATATATATTTAATTGTATTTGTATATTCTCTAATATTCCCTGATATCCCTTGTATATTCCTTGTACAATATGCATTGAATATCCATTCTAGCCTACTGAACATCCCATAATAGTCTCCATTCTACTATTGGTCGAGACCTTGGTGCCAGGCTGCCATACCCCTCAGACCCAGTTCAAACGTACCGCTCCACATGTACGAACAAGTCCTAGTTCCGCGTAGGAATCTGACTACCGCACCACTAATGGGACTATTTGTTCATAGTGCGTATATATACTGCGCTACTAAAGTAGGACTTTCTTTTCGGTCCAGTTTCTTACCCTCCAATAGAGTCACAGACGTAAAGCCTCCCCGCGACGCCACGTGTGGGAGTAAGGCCAAGTTCGCCTACCATCGGTATTGAGACATCGTGTGTATTGATATTTGAATAGTCATATTTGGCACTATATCGTCGAGTTGGACGTAGTCTATTAAGCTAATAATAGTCTGTTAATATATAGTGCTTCGTGCGGTGAGAATACTACCGTAGTCAGTGCCCCATCGTTTCGGGCAGAGAACTGGCTGCTTACCCAGGGTGGTTGACCCCATGTGAAGCTGCACCCGAGGAGCCCCGGAGCCGACGAGCGAGTGGACCTGTATACCGGATTATTCTGCCGACGACAGCCCGCCTTCCCAGGCACGGATTATGCTTTGTATACTTTGATTATTCCATGGATAAAGACCCCCGACACTGCCGTGTGTTGGAACCCCCCCCCCTGGAGAGGACGCAAGGTGAGGAGACGCTCTGCAAGACGAGGTCGCTTCACGTCTCTCCCCTGTGGACCGGAGAGAGCCGGCCCACAAAGAGTCCACCTGCTTTCATCTGTGGTCCAAGGATCGCCGGCGCATTGAACGGCACTACAGTGGGTTCACCTGGGATACCCTTGGCCGGACGAGGCAGCCGGATTCTACCCCCCCCCCCCCCTCCTACTTCTGTCGGCTTACAAGCGACCGGATTAACCCCCTCTAGTGTATCTAGTATATAATCATTAAAGTATCATTGCTGTTATTCCTTAACTATTCCAGGTCGTATATTTACCACCTGCGCCTTCAGAGATTGGACATTCTCTATTGATATACCGACGAATACTCTTTGCCATAAAAGTGCATACTATTTCAATTCATAAATGTAATTAAGTGATTAAGTGCTTGTTCTACACACCATCGCTGTGTAGAAATAAAGACCTGTTTCGACTTCGTACATTTGTGTTGGATCCGTTTCATCTACGTGAGAGTGTTTATGATAATATATTTATGCCGTGTACTGGGTGGCCGAATATTAAGTACAAAGGTAGTGGTAGTAAGTATCATATCTAGTAATACAGTCAGGGAATTGTACCCCTCAGTTACAACTTGCTTCAATATCAGATCGGTTAGAAAAGAACTACACCTTCTGATGATTGAAATACCTCTGCTCATTTTGGCAACCACATTGTTGGTGTGAGTTGACCATGAGAGTGTTCCATCAAGTGTGACGCTCAATAGCTTTGCCTCTCTAACTTGCTCAATAACTGTTCTGTCTAAAGATATACTTCGCTTCATGTCTTTTCTTATAGCATGCTTGGATCCCAATATTAGGCTCTTGGTTTTTTAGATGTTTAACTTCAGCCTGTTTTCAGACACCGAAGTGGACACGAAGTTCAATTCTCTCTGAAGGACTTCGTTAAGCTCTTCTGTCTTGTCTGATGATGCATACATAGTAGTATCATCGGCGTACATAATGAATTTTCTAATACCCATGGCAAATCATTTGTAAAAATGGCATAGAAGAGGGGCCCTAGGCAGCTTCCCTGTGGAATTCCACACTGTAGTGATTTAAAGTTGGACAGGGTACCATTAAACACAACACATTGCTGTCTATTACATAGATAGCTTTTTATCAGTTGACAGCTGCAGTTCTGAATCCATATGCAGTTAGTTTGATGAGTAGCAACTCATGATCTATGAGGTAAAAAGCTGCACTGAAATCCAGTAGTGCAGTGCCCACCATTAGCTTCGTGTCAATTTGTTGCATGCAGTCATCTGTTAATTGTGTTAAAGCTGTACATGTAGAATAACCCACCTTGCATATGCATGTTGGAATTCAGAATTGATGCTGTTTTCCGAGAGGTAGTGCTGAATCTGTTTAAAAACAACACCTTACATGATTTTGCTTAAAACTGGCAAGATACTAATAGGTAGACTATTTGCTCCATTAAAAGGCTGTTTAGCATTTTTGGGAAGCGGAGTGACCCTATAGCTATCTTCCACAAATTTTGAGGAAAAACACCTTCACTTAGACATAGTTATTACATGGCGTTTTCACATTCGCCGAAATGCTTGATTGTGATTGGTCAATAGCCCCTGACAGCGGTGAATTATTTTTCGATAACTGACCGCTGCCATGGGCAACGCGCAATAATCACCTGTGTGATTATTGCTTTTCGCAGCTGGAGCAATCAAGCTCACTGACACACACTGCATCAGTGCAATCAGACACACCTGCCGGCTGCCGGCAATAATAATAATCACTTTATTTGGGCTGACAGAGCCACAGAACAACTGCGTCTGCATTTGATCTCGTCTTGTCGATGGTGTAAAATGAATTAGGTATATTGTTAGTAAGTTAGCCATGTAATAAGCGGGATAATGTATAGCTATACTCGGTCATTGTCGCAAAATAATTGACCTTCACTGACATATAGAACACCTCAGCGAGGCGCCTCGGTGTTCTAAACTCCGTGTCGGTCAATTATTTTGCGACAATGACCTCGTAGCTATACATTACCCCTTACATAAAAAATATGACACAGTGGCTTTGCTACAATTTTGGCTGCCAGCTGGAGCAGTTTACCATCTAAGTTATCATGGCCACAAGGTTTATCACACTGTATGGACAAGAGAAGCTTTTCCATTTGCTCCAGATTTATATCCATAAAAAAAAATGTATGCCTAATATGCTGCTTAATTATTGATTCAGACAGCTTACCATCCACTGGCAACATTTGATTCCTTATCATCTCCACCTTATCAATAAAATAATCGTTAAAATGATTAGCTATATCTCGAGGTTTGGTGATAACCTCCATCATCCAACCATTCACAATTTGTGAATGAATGAATGAATGAATGAATGAATAAATGAAAACTTTATTTAACAGATTGCAGAATGGGTACAATACAGTACGGCTCAATACACACAATTGTTAAGGGGATGCAGACCAGAGAAAGACGTTTGTCTCGTTTACATCAGGGTGCCCCAAACACTGGCCATATCACTTAATTTCTTTTTTAATGTACATATTTTGGAGAACCAGTCAATATTAAGGTCTCCAACTAAATATATTTATCTGTCAATATCAGTGACTGTTTGTAGCATCTTGCATATATCTTCAAGGTACTGTATGTTTGAGCTAGGTGGTCTGTAGCAGCAGCCTATTCAAATTGGTTTAAGGTGAGGTACTGTATGAACCTGTAGCCATAGCATTTCCACACCAGGTGCACTTCGATCTATTCATACTTTGAATGAATGAAAACTTTATTTAACAGATTGCAGAATGGGTACAATACAGTACGGCTCAATACACACAATTGTTAAGTCGTTTGTCTTGTTTACATCAGGGTCCCCCATTTTCAATTAATTCATTCATTCAATTCATAGTGACAGGTATATGTTCTTGAATATAAAAAGCAACACCTCCTCCATGCTTATTTCTATCAAGCCTGTATAAATTATACCCCTGTATTGCAACCTGATTGTCATCTATTGATGTGTCTAGATGTATCTCAGATAGGGCTGTAACATGTAAAGCATTTTCAAATAGGACAGAACTCAGTTCTTGTACCTTGATTTTTAGACTACAAATATTTAGATGGGCAATTCTTAGTCCCTTCTTCGGTAGTTGTAAAGTCATCATAGCAAGAAGACTGAGCTCATGGTTGTGGCCAAGCAGTCACTGCTCCGGAAGGTTGGAGATCTCCTCCTTGAAGTGGATGGCTGCTTAATCCACCCTTCCCCAGAAGTCCACAACCTGGGTGTCATACTGGACTCCACCCTCTCCTTTCATTCCCATATAAAATCAATAACTAAATCAGCTTTTTTCCATCTCAGGAACATTTCCAGACTCCGGCCATCTCTCTCCGACTCTGTAGCAGAGATTCTCATTCACGCCTTCGTCACCTCCCGTTTCGACTAGGGCTACCCAGCAATGCCCTGAACAGGCTACAATACGTTCAAAATTCTGCTGCTAGGGTTCTCACCCGCACCAAGTCCTGGTACCACATCACCCCCACCCTCATCCACCTCCACTGGCTTCCAGTCAAGTCCCGCATCAATTTCAAGATTCTCCTCATCACCTACAAAGCCCTTCACTCCCTTGCCCCCCGGTACCTAGCTGACCTCCTTCATCCCTACATCCCGCCCCGGAGGCTGCGGTCCTCTGACTCCAGTCTCCTCTCCATCCCCACCACCAACATGCGGACTGTTGGTCCCAGAGCCTTCTCTGTTGCCGCACCCACCCTGTGGAACTCCCTCCAAACATCCGTAGTGCTACATCCCTGCACTTCAAATCCCAACTCAAAACCTCTTCACCAAATTTGTAAATGACTCTGCCTGATTTCCCTCTTTTCTTTTTCTTTCTTTCCTTTCCTTTCCTTTCCTTTCCTTTCCTTTCCTTTCCTTTCCTTTCCTTTCCTTTCCTTTCCTTTCCTTTCCCTTTTTTTTTTTTAAACTTAAATTTTTTTATTAAACATTTATAGACAAACAACACGACATATACAATAACCTCAACAACACTATTAAACAGACATAAATAATAAAGAAAAAATGTAATACCCAAAAGACGAAAAATAAAAAATACTGACTTAAAGCCCAACCTCCAGGTTAAACCCTACTGATCAATTATGGGTAGTTTACATCATTGGTATATAATTTCATTATTTATTTTTTCCATTTGACACCGGAAATGCCACTCTGAAAGAGTTAAAAAGGTCCATGCACGAATAAGATGCACGCGCGAATCAAAAAAGCTTATCAAACGCCGACGTCACAACAGGACAACAGGTGCATATTAATGAGCCGAATCTAAAAGCTTATCAGACGCTAGCACCTAGCACCATAGATATATCTATGCCTAGCACGGCCATGACGTCACTTCAGGAAACGTATGCCTTATGTCCGTCCGGGTCATAGTACTAGATCAATGGTGGCTCACTTGGTGCATCACAGTTAGCCTATATCTCCGCCGTCCCTGCTACACGCAGTCGGGACCACTACACTCACTGACGTTAGCCTATAGCCCGCCGTCCCTGCGGGTGGTTCTCTCCTCTTTGTGTGCCCCCGTCCCCGCGGAGGAGCTTGTGGACTCGACAACAGCGGCGGCCGCAGGGCGCCGGAGCCCGCAGCGCTAGTTAGCTCATAGCTATCGTGTAACACTAGCCTTTACGGGCTCGAGCACCCTACGGTTGCCGCCGCCGTCGCGTACATGGGCCCCCCGGCAGGGCACCCGTGGGGACGGGGTGTACAGAGAGGAGAGAACCATTTTGGGTCGGCCGTTCATGCCGGCCAGCGAGCCGGATGTCGGGATATGTTGTTAGCACAATAGCTACCAAGCTAAGCTATGTTATCTACTAACGTTATAAACACAATATGTGTACAACGACACAATGATTTACATTATTACAAATATGGTAACGTGGTTGTGGCTTTTACAAATAGTGGTTAGCTTTAGAGATGGATGGATGGCTATAATCACGGAGCAATAGTGAGGTGAAACAGATACATTTTCATTCGGCTAGTAGCAAGCATATATAAGCTCTCTGCCTGCCACTAGCTGTGTGACTCTCAGCGCCCCCTGGTGAGCCCCCTGGTGCCCTGCACCTGTTGTGACGATCATTTCGATTACACACGCACGTTATGAACCATTGATTAAAATATGCACGTGCGTGGTGATTGTGTTGGGCAGACAAAATGTTTGATAAAAACGCTAAAACTGGGTCAATTTCAATACTTTTTTTCCCCCTTCTTCATGAAAGCCACTGTTGGCCTAGTCCACATTGTTTATTGAACAAAAATACAATGTGGAGGTTGACCTTTAAGCAAATAAAAAACATAAAACAGTTGTCATACCTTAAACAAAAATAAAATTAGAAAACATTAAGTGTGTGACATGGGTTCAGAGACCCTCTTTGAACCTCTTTCCTCCTTTACCCTTCGCCCTCTTGTGGTGTATTTGGTTCTTCCTCTGTGATGTCGTTTTCGTTCCCCTTGTAATCCTCCCACTTTCCCCATCTTTCTCCAAATTTCTCTTCCTGTAACCTCAGCATGTGTGTTATCCTCTCCATATCCTGTATCTCTTCCACTATTCCTACCCATTGTGCTATTGTCGGTGGGTCTTCCTTGTACCACAGTCTCGTTATTGCTTTTCTGGCCGCTATCAACATTATCTTTATTAAATATTTGTCCCCCCCTTGTATTCCCTCGTGTGTCAGGTCTCCTAAGTAAAGCACCAGTCCTGTTTGTGGTAACCCGTATCCTAATATTCTGATCATTGCCTCCCCTATCTCCTCCCAATACCCCTTCAGCTTCTGACATCCCCAGAATATGTGCGTGTGATTTGAGCCATCCTTCCCACACATCCTCCAGCATGCTCTTTGTGTTGGTGCATATTTTCCCTTCAGCTCTGGGGTTATAAAGAATCTGATTATGTTTTTCCATCCAAACTCTTTCCATATCCTCGATTTCTTCCTTATACCTGGCTATCTCCTCCTTGATCTGACTCACCACCCCCTTGTTATTTAATATTCCTACATTTAGTCTCCAGATCGTGTTCCTCCGTCTCCCTTCTAGATCTACTGTCAGATATATGGCACTGTGATCCGATATGTCCGCTACTCCTATTCTGCTCTCCCGTCCTTTTCTAGTACTCGTGGTGTCTAGGTCGTGATTCAGTACTACATTAAAATCTCCCGCGCATACCAATATCCCTTCTAGTTCCATCACTATCATATAAAAAATGGTCTCATATAAATCCCTCTCACTCTCTGGGGGTGCATAAACATTCACTAACGTAATCATTTGACCCTCCATTTTTCCCTTCACCAGAACAAACCTTCCCTCCTTGTCTCTTACTTCCTTGATCAATTCAAATTTGACTGTGTTTTTGATTAACGTGATTACTCCTCTCCTCAGGTTCCGTTTAAAGGAACTATAGTATGCATTTTCATATCCAAATCTCTTCAGTTTCTCATGATCCTGTGCTATCAAATGTGTCTCCTGCCGAAAAATCACTTCCATCTCACTTTTTTTACACTTCAACATCACTTTGCCCCTCTTTATCTTATTATTCATTCCATTAACGTTTAACGACATCATTTTTATACCTTTAACCATTGTCATCTTTCTTCTTCTTTCGTCTGTCAGTCCCCCCCATGTCACATTCATTCCCCCCTCCGGTTGTAGCCTCCGCTCTCTTCACCGAATACATATAATGATTAACATAAATAAAAAACATAAACTTTACATAAAGTGCTCCCAAGGCGTTCGGGGGGTCCCTGTGTCCCCCCCTGTCCCCTGCTGGTGGGTGAGGAGTAATTGCTCTCCTAGTGAGAGGCCTCCTCCTGACGGCTTGGGGGTTTGAAACCTTTACCCCCAACCGCTCGTCATATTTGTCCAGCTTTCTTACTGTTTTTATTGCTGTCGAGCTCCTGGTCAAAAGCGCTCTGTCCTTCATTCTGATCAAAGACCCCCATTTCCTAGGTCCCTCTCAATGTGGCTCATATGTTCCAATGTCCCTCTTTCCTCCCAAACCCGTGTGTGGTGTCTTCTGTGTACCCCTTTTTACTTTCTTTTCCTCCTCTCTATTTTCTATGTGATGTCCATTTATCCCCTTAATCCCTTCCAACTGTGTTACTCGCAGCGTGTGTATATGTACTTGTTTCAATATGTTCTGTGTTCCGTCTATCATACCTAATTATATTTCCATTTATTTCCTCCATCATCATGTGTATTATGTGTCCATGTATACGTTATGTTCGTTCCTATATCCTGCCTCTACCTGGGAATGTGTGTTTATGTATATGTTATTTCAGTTTCTATATTTTTTCTCTATTTGGATAGTTTTTTCAATCTCTTGTGCGTGTACTCATCCGTTCGTCTCCTCCCGCCTCCTCTCCTCTCCTTCTCCGTCTCTGGCCTCCTCGTCCGTCTCCGCCTTCGGTCTGTCACGTCTCACCTCAGCCTTCTCCTCTCTCCTCCCTCCTCTCCCGGGTTTCGATCTCCTACTCTGGTCCATCTGCGCGCTTTCTCCAATCTCTGCTGCAGGCTCCGCGTCTGGCCCTCCTGTCCCCTTCCTTCTCCGTCCTCCGCCATCTGCATCCCCCGTCGCCTCATCTCCTCCGCCGCCTCCCGCGCCGTCGTGTACGTCACCGTCCCTTCCTTCCAGTGAATCCTTAGCGAGGTCATGGGTGATTGGAATTTCATTCCGTTTTCTTTCAGAATTCTCTTCAGTCCCGCGTAGGACCTGCGTGTTATTGCTACCGCCGTCGAGTAATCTTGATCAAACGACAGTCTTTTCCCCTCGATTTCTATCTTCTTGGTCCACGCGGTTCTGAGTATCAGTTCCTTAATCTCAAATCTCAGAAAGTTAATAATCACCGCCCTCGGAGCTTTGTCCGGTTTCGGTCTCGGAGCCAACGCCCTGTGGGCCCTCTGTATCTCCATTTTTTCCAGTCCCGTCTCCTTCAGTTGTTCCTTGATAAGCTTTTCCACATATTGGATCACCGATTCCCCTTCGACTCCTTCTTTCAATCCCCATATTCTGATGTTGTTTCTCCGTGACCTCCCCCCCATGTCCGATATCTTTGTCTCCATCTGTTCTTGTTTTTGAATCGCACACGTTAACACCTCGTGTATCTCTGTGTTCCATTCCTCCATTTGCGCCGTTCTAGTCTGTACCTCTGTTACGTTTCTGTCCTGTTCCGCCATCTTCTCATCCACCCTTTTGAGTTCTGTATTCATTTCACCTCTGAAGTCCTCCTGTTCCTTCCTCAATTCCTCCCGTAACTTCCCAATATCATTTCTTATCGTGTCCGAGTTCAGTTTCATGGTCGCCTGCATCGTGTCCGAGTTCAATTTTATGGTCGCCAATATCCCGGCCTGCATGAGCACGGCCCATCCTGGCATTTCCTTGTCCGTCTCAGCCGAGACTCCCCCTTCCTCTGCCTGCTCCTTCTCGGTCTCGCCTCGGGGGTTCTGCTCCATCGAACTCTCCTCTTCCTGTGAGTTCTCCATTTCTCTTTCCTTCATATTTGTTTTCTCCTCCTTCCTTCTCGTTTGCATCTTGATTTTTGATCACTTTTCGTCACTTTTCGGGTCTTTATTTCTCTGTTTTTCGCTCTTTTGACCAGGAGCCTCACCGCATGCGTGCTACTCTTCCGCTCTCATACCGCAGCCTCTTTTCTTTCCTTTTGATTTTGTTGTTACGTTGTTCCCTATTCCCCTTCCATTCCCTTAGCTGCCCCCTCCTGTTAAGCACCTTGAGTCTCCTGAAAGGCGCTATATAAATCTAAGATATTATTATTATTATTATTATTATTATTATTATTATTATTATTATTATTATTATTATTATTATTATTATTATTATATTATTATTATTATTATTATTATTATTATTATTATTATTATTATTATTATTATTATTATTATTATTATTATTATTATTATTATTATTATTATTATTATTATTATTATCATGGCACATTCTCAATACAACCTACTGTATACATAGTCAATAAATGGGTTGATTTCCATGTCTTGGATGGATGATCTCTTTTCTGTCTCACAATGAGACGGTCATAGCTGATTATGGCTCAGTCACTTCTCCTTGGCTTCACACTGAGGTGGTCGTAGCTGATGATTGCATAATCTCCCCTTGCTCTTGCCTCCTTCATTGCAGGCAGTAGGTCAGCTCAATCATAAAGATAATCTCAAAACCTTTATAATTGTGCATTTATATTGTAGACAATTATTTTTATTTTTGCAAGTCTGCCTGAACCTAATATCTAAGAACTGTATTTGGTATTCTGGATGGATATATTATATAAGCAATATCTATTTTATTTTTAAACTGGTTCGGGGGGGGGGGGGGGGGGGCTGTAGTGGATCTATTTGCGAGCAGAGAAACCACACATTGCCCCCTGTGGTTTTCCATCTGACAAAAAAAATATCCTTCTCTGGGAGTGGATGCTTTCTCTCTTTCTCTGGGGCCGGACAGGCTCCTTTATGGACGAACCATGCCGGATTGAGGGTCAGCACGCTGGTTACCCGTCCTGATGCAGCTTCTGGAAACTCCACCATGGCCCATCCCATAGTCGAAGAAAGCCCTGTCCCAATCGGCGACTGGTGGCTTTCTGGGAGGTTAAACCTTGATAATAAAGGTAACCCTTCTGTAATCAAAACCATTCAGAGCGCACATGCTCCGTCCACTGTCACTGTTTACGCAGGTAAGTGACACGTTTTCCAATCCTGGTGTGAGGCTAGTCTCTGGACCTGATATCCTGTCCTCTGGAATCAGTCCCATGCTTTTTCCCAGTCTTGACTGTAACGGTCTATGCTTCAGCTGTCTGAGCCTATTTGATGACAAACCTCTTTTCAGCCACCCTGGTTAAAAATAAATGTTTCAGATCCTCAACAGCTGCTTGTTTGTCACAGTGGCTCATGCAGCTAAAGGCAGGACTCTGTCTAAGCAGCATCTGTCACACTGCCTGTGCGAGGGTATATCTCTCTGCTACACCCTCATGGAGTAGCTGCCTCATCTGCCCTTTTTCATTAATTCAACCAACTATTATTTTGTCTCTAAAATCATTGAGAGTTCAATTCTCATTTCAAATGATGTCGAGAAATACAGCACATAATAAATAAAAACAAACAAACAAGAAAATCAATCAATAAAATTATTAAAAACAATTGCAGACTATGGTGAGATGTTTTACTGTATAGACGTTCCATGTGTTGGGGGCACAGAAGCTAAAAGCACATTTCCCAAGTTCAGGGGTTTGAAGTGTAAGCCAATCATAGGAGCGAGTATGATAAGGTCCAGAGGCCAGTCTGAAATAGATGCCAGTGAAAATCTGCCAGAGAGGACCACCCAACCATATTGTACAGGATACAATGCTGGGCACTATATATATACAGTAACTATCACCGGTGATAATAAATCTGAGGGCTAAGAGATCTACAGAATCAAAGGGCTTAAGAACCTAAGCAGTAGCATGTATATAAATCTCCATAATCCAAGACAGATAGAAAAACGGCTTAAATTACCCTCTCCATGCTTCCATTTGTATTCTGTAACTTTCACGATGTCAGACCCTTTCAGTCGATATGCAATTTATTGTAAACAACATATCTAGCCCTAGAGAAGACATCATGCATTTTTTTTATTATGCGATTAAAAAAATATCAAACATATTCTCTCCAGTTGATTTCCTGGTATCAATAAATTGCAATGCTTCAAAAACAACACTCGTAGAGAAAGGCTGGAAGGAAAAGGGAGAGGCTGCCTCACAATACACACATGATCATGATTATTAAGAGGGGGCCTTGTATTATTATTATTATTATTATTATTATTATTATTATTATTATTATTATTATTATTATTATTATTATTATTATTATTATTATTATTATTATTATTATTATTATTATTATTATTATTATTATTATTATTATTATTATTATTATTATTATTATTATTATTATTATTATTATTATTATTATTATTATTATTATTATTATTATTATTATTATTATTATTATTATTATTATTATTATTATTATTATTATTATTATTATTATTATTATTATTATTATTATTATTATTATTATTATTATTATTATTATTATTATTATTATTATTATTATTATTATTATCAAACAAATGACCAGCATCAGCTAAATACCTTTTAAAGGGGTTTTGTTGGAAGACATCTGTATAGCAGCCTCTTGGTCTTTGCCTGGTCCCTTTATCAGGTTTTACCTGTTGGACATGTCTGGGAGCTCTCTCTCACACTCTGTCCTCAGTCATCAGACTAAGCTAGGAGTCTGGGTGAGTTCCTTGTTTTCCAGTAGGGAATTTCCGTAAACTATTATGCATTGGAATGAATTTTTGTGTCTTTTCGCCTTTTCCTCTGACTCTGTCCGTTTTGGTTATGTTTATAACTATCGCTACTTGATTAGTCAAGCTTTCTAACCAGTAGGGTTAATTTGATATATTTGGCCTTTTATTCCATGGCAGCAGAATGTTTGTGATTGAATGGAAAAATAAAATGGCACTTGAGGTGAAAGGGAACTGTCAAATCAAGCGTTATCTGACCACGCCCTCACAATCCAGAGACATATTTTTCATCTGGGTTTTATAATAGTTATTAATGTTTTTTTATTCATTCAAATGTGGCTGGTGGTTAATAACAAATTCAGAACACATATTTATGTATCTTTACCCGGACTTAAGTTACTGACTGGCCCAAGGGGTGAACTACATCACTGGTGGGACGACATGTTTACTTATTTTATTAGTCAAGTCAAGAGTTTTATTTGTCACTGCATACGAGTATACAATGAAATGTGGGTGGTCTTGCCCGCAACGATGTGCATAATACAATAGTAATAACATATAATAGAATCCAATAGAACGACATTGTGCAATAAAACAAGTAAACAGAGTAGGGCATATCGGTATATGTACATAAGTTATTTACAGAGCATGGTAGGACATGCTAGGTCCTGTGGTCCTCGGCTGAGCGCACCACTCTCTGTAGGGCCTTCTTGTCCTGTGCCATGCTGTTTCCATACCAGGCAGTGATGTTTCCAGTCAAGATGCTCTCTACAGCTCCG
Organism: Notolepis coatsorum; assembly: GCF_963971535.1. Classification (NCBI taxonomy): domain Eukaryota; kingdom Metazoa; phylum Chordata; class Actinopteri; order Aulopiformes; family Paralepididae; genus Notolepis; species Notolepis coatsorum. The sequence continues at coordinate 63,381,022 of NC_140181.1, forward strand.
GAGTAGAAGGACTGGAGTATCTTCCCAGATACTCTGAACTTCCTTAACTGTCTCAGGTGGTAGAGGCGCTGCTTCGCCTTTTTTTACGACTGAGTCTATGTGTGTTGTCCATGTCAGATCCTCTGAGATGTGGACCCCCAGGTATTTAAAGTTGCTCACCCTGTAGTGTCCACGGTAGCCCCGTTTATCCTCAGTGGTGTGTGTGTCTCCTGCTGTCCTCTCCTATAATCCACGATCAGCTCCTTGGTTTTACCAATGTTCAGGAGCAGGCTGTTGTCCTGGCACCAGCGTTCCAGTACCTCAACCTCCTCCCGGTAGGCCTTCTCGTTGTTGTCCGAGATCAGCCCCACCACCACTGTGTTGTCCGCAAACTTCACTATGGAGTTGGAGCTGAACTTGGCCACACAGTCGTGTGTGTATAGTGAGTACAGCAGGGGGCTCAGAACACAGCCCTGGGGGGACCCGATGCTCAGGGTGATGGTGTTGGAGGTCTGACCCCCCACCCTGACCTCCTGGGGCCTTTTGCTCAGAAAGTCCAGTATCCAGGCGCTCAGAGCGGAGCTCAGACCCAGCTCGATCAGCTTGTCCACCAGTCTGGTGGGAACTATGGTGTTGAACGCTGAGCTGTAGTCAATGAACAACAGTCTCACATAGCCCCCCTTCTGGCGGTCAAGGTGAGAGAGGGTGCTGTGCAGTACTTGGGAGACCGCATCATCAGTGGACCTGTTTGGCCTGTATGCAAATTGCATAGGGTCCATATCACTGGGGAGGGAGGCACAAATGTGATCCTTGACCAGCCTCTCAAAACATTTCATGGCCACAGAGGTGAGTGCCACCGGTCTGTAGTCATTGAGACATGTTGGGGAGGTTTTCTTTGGTACAGGGATGATGGTAGACATCTTGAAGCAGGCGGGGACCACTAACTAGCCTAGTATTATAGCCTAGTAACAATATTCTGCACACCTTCTTTTGCACATCTGACCATCCTTGTTGGGGGGGGGGGGGGGTCTCTCATTGAATTGCCCCTCTGAAGTTTCAGTTAAAGGAGAATGCCACCTGACTGAACTATCCAGAGGCACAGGAAGAACATGTGTGAATTATTAAAATGGTTGCATTCCCCTTTAAGGTTTTGTGAGAGTTTTACCTTATCTTCTTTAAGGGTTAAAGGGGTAGTTCAAGATTTTTGAAACCTTAGCCCATTGATGCTGTCAATCAGAATCCTTTCTCAACACAATCCATGATGTTGTTCATACTGGATACCTGCAACTTTACTTAGTTTATAGCCACAAACAAATACAAAGTCAATAGATCAAGCTCCTGTCAAGCAGACTGAACGAAACTACTTTGTGTTTACTGTGGAATGATTTTAGGCTCCTTCAGTCCGGCGTGTACAGACAGGAGCTTGACCCCATTGACATGTATTGGTTTGTGGCTAAATAGCCACTACATATCACAGTAATCTCTGGCAGTTTTGGGTTGATGCAATCTACTTGGTACAATTGTTGCAGGTAGTGGGGCTGCTGTGTGTGTGCTGGACGCTATAGGTCAGTATAGTTGGACCACATAATGCACAGTGAAGTCTCTCTCTCACAGAAACCTGTTGAGGTGTATCATGATATTGAACTATACAAATAAATATGACTTGATTTTGACTTAACCTTATACATTTAGCCTTATGTAATCAAAAAAGTCAACCAACCAACAAGATTCCTGTACCGGATCTCCTCTCTGGTAAACAAGAATACCCTGAAGACTCTAGCAGGAGCACTCATTCAAGGGTACTATGCTTGCACCTCATGGTACCAAAGCACCTCAAAGGCACTAAACAAGATTACAAACATCACAAAACAAACTGGTCAGACTACTGCTTGACCAGACTCCTAAAGCCCACCTCACCCCTGCCCATATTGACAACCTAGGATGGCTTAGAGTAGACGACAGAGTACAGCAACTTGCAATGGGCCTGGTCTACAAGATACACTACACCACTAAGGTACCCATGTACATGTCGAGGTACTTCCCAAAGGTCAGTGAATACCACGACCACAACACCAGAGGGAGTTCCACAAATCATGTGCAACCCAGATTCGGCTCAAACAAGGGACTAAACACGTTTCGCAATTATGCCACATCACCCACAGCCGTAAAAAAAAATGTGAATCCCTACCCACCTTCAAAGAGCACCTACGGGAGGCTGCAATTCGAAACCGGCCCCCGTAAATGTCCAAATCCCCCCTCCCACCCCCTCCTAATGTACAGTTCCCTCCCCCTCGTATGTATATATTTCCTGTTAGGATCTCTGTTTAACAGTGTATATTTGCATATCTTGTATGTCACAAATGTAACAGTATATGTATATCTGCATGTATGTCATGGTTAGATTAGATTAGATGATTAGATTAGATTTGTATGTTGTGTATGTCATAAATGTCATTATGAATTGAAAATGGGGGACCCTGATGTAAACAAGATGAAAGTCGATCTTTCTCTGGTCTGCATCCCTTTAACAATTGTGTGTATTGAGCTGTACTGTACTGTACCCATTCTACAATCTGTTAATAAAGTTTTCAATCAATCATGACTGAATCGCACCATTTCAGTTAGCTTTTGCTACGGAAAAAAAGATGCATGCATCATAGAAGCAATGCCTGGAAATACTTATTACACACATTATGATGGATCACATGGAGGCACTGCAAGCAATGACCAGACATACTGGAAACAAGGACACTCCCCTATGATCACCTTCAATCACTTCAGTACTCATGACTTGTACTGTATCTGTATGCCCCCCTCCCCCATACACAAACATTATTTAATATTCATGTATGTAGGCCTGCTTGTTTCTGCAGTCTATGAATATATCTGTCCATGTGTAATACAGTCGGATTGGTTAGTAAAAGCCAGTCATCTGGTATAAATACTTTTCTTTGTCCAAGACAAGACCGTGCTTTTGAACTGGCTCTATTGGTGAGGGCTGGGAAGGAACAGATTACATGTAATGGGATTACAGTAATTGATTGCAGAAAAAAACCCAGAATCCATTTACCAAAAAACACACAGTAATCATCATATTAGAGATACTTCTGAAAAGATTATTACATCTATTTTAATAACCCCCCCACCAATGACATGTAATCAAGGCATATGTTTGCAAAAATATCATTTTATTTAAGAAACATGAAGTAGTAAACCAAATGAACATTCATAATCGATTAACCATTAAGCTGATCAAAGTGCAAGTCACAATTTGATGCATAGAACGTGGGCCGTGTTCAACAAAGGCTCGTGAATGTAATTAACCAAGGAATGGAAATAAATAAAATGGTAACAAATGCCACATATGGAAAAAAAAGTACAAAATAAAAAAGAGATAATTTTAGTATAACAGTTCTACACCGAACAACAGAAGAACTATTCTGAAACAATATACTTTCACAGTCTCGTTGCAATCAAAGATGAAGGTTAAGTCTACTATAGAACATAATAGAATGTGCATTTAATAGTTTGGCACTTGAAATAATATATATTTAAAAAACGACTGAAACTGAATAAACATTACCCCAGACAACGTCAGATTTACCTGACGAATGACTGTTGAATTGAAATGTTGAACGAATGTTGGCTTTTTGTGGCTATATTTAGCCTATTCAAATAAGTGCCCATCTGGTTGTCTTGCATAGGAGAATTGCGAGTAGCTGGCTAAGGAGACGGTGCCCCCGCTCGGGCTCATTGGCCGGGTCATGCCACCGTAAGGACATCCGTTGTGGGGGACCAGCACGGTCGGGGGGTGGCAAGGGTGATACGGGCTGTAGGCACTGGCAGGGTGGTGGTAGTGGTGACTGGGGTAGTAGCCGCTCACGGGGCTGGTGATATATCCACTGGGAGAGACGGGACGAGCGTGTCCGCTGACGGCTTGTGTTGGTGGGTAGATGTAGTTGGGTGTCTGAGCTGAGCCCGGCTGGGACAGTGACCAGGTGCTGCTGCTGCTGGCATAAGGCGGCTGGATGTACATAGGATCCTGGAGATACATGGGCTCGGAATAGTCCACGCGGTTCCCAGATAAGTAAGGCGCACTTGGGTGTCTGTAGTACGTCTGTCTCACCCTCCTGCGCCGTCTGTAGTTCCCCTTCTCGAACATGTCCTGAAATGCAGGATCCAGCATCCAGTAGTTGCCTTTCTTATCTCCTCCGCCTTCCCTGGGGATTTTGACGAAACACTCGTTGAGGCTGAGATTGTGTCGGATGCTGTTCTGCCAACCCTTCTTGTTCTTCTCGTAGTAAGGGAAGTTGGAGATGATATACTCATATATTCCGCTCAGGGTTAGCCTCTTGTCGTGGCTGTCCTTAATAGCCATGGCAATGAGAGCCACATATGAATAGGGGGGCTTCGGGTGTCCCTCTGTAACCGCGTCGGTTCCCTCTCCACTTTCCGGAGGTCCGGAGCAACGCTCTGCCTCAGACGGAGTTGAGTTTGAGTTTATGTCCAAAAGTAGCACTCGCTGGTTAGCGGTGGCTTTTTCGTTTTTATCCATCTCTCGTGTAGTCTGTGCGGGTCGTGTTCCGGCAAAATCGACTTACTACTAAACGGGGAAATGTTTTCAGCAATAATGCCCACAGGTGCATACACGCTATAAACACTCCCCCAGGTAGAGAAGACACGAGGCTGGCGCGTCTTTTCATCTTACCGCTTTTCCCACACTGTTTTATAATGTCTGGGGTCAAGTTGAAGTTGAAACGGAGGGCACAGCACAGACTGTTACTATTCACACTTTGAAATGCAACGATCAAAGTTCAGAATAGGCTAGCTCCTAACAACAGGTGGACATACGTTGCCAGAGCACCTCGGGTGGCTGCAATTAGAAACTGGCCCTTAAATGTCCAACCCCCCCTCCACCCAACCCCCTCCAATGTACAGTTTCTTCCCCTTCGAATGTATATATTTTTTTATGATATCTTTCTTACAGTACTGTATATTTGTATATCTTGTATGTCATAAATGTCTTGATGAAACAGCACTGTATATATGTGTCATAATAAATGTCTTGATGAATTGAAAAAGGGGGACCCTGATGTAAACAAGACGAAAGTCTTTTTCTGGTCTGCTCTGCATCCTCTTAACAATTGTTTGTATTGAGCCGTACTGTATTGTACCCATTCTGCAATCTGTTAATAAAGTTTTCAATCAATCAAACAATACAATTGTAGCCTATACATTAAATAATCACAGATCTATGTATATGACTGTTATAGTTATTATAGCCATAATAGCTATATTCTGCACACCTATTGCACACCTGGCCATGCCTTGTTGTGGGGTTCACAGTTAAAGGGGAATGCCAGACATGTTCAGAATTCACATGATCTTCCTGTGCCCTGAGACAGTTGAGTCAGTATTTGTGAACACACACCAGTATCTCCTAAAGCTAGAAATCAAACACTATATGATGTAAAATCAGGGGCTGCTTTATAGATGTTTATGTGCGCTTTTACACCCAAGGGAGGTTTTAATTCTGGTTCAGTCCTTCTAAAAGAAACAAAACACTAATAACCTTCATGCTATCATGCATGCACTTTCCACTAAATAATCTTCCTTATATTACCTACTATACTAATATGTCTCTATACTATGCTGCACTCAACACTGCAGCGCCCAAGTTTCAACACTGTTTAATGAACATTGTTACTCAGCTGAAATAATTGTACCCTTCCTGCTGACTTGTCATACAGAACTTGTAAGTCGCTTTGGATAAAAGCGTCAGCTAATGACAAAATGTAAAATGTAAATGTAGCAGTGCTAGCATATAATACTTGGGTGTAAGAGCTCACACAAAGTCAGGCCATAAAGTCAGAGCCCCATTCATTGTCTATGGAACAGACCCAGATTTGACATTATAATTGGAGGGTTCTCTCTCTGATTTCTAACTTTAGGAGAGAGTGGTGCCTGTTCACAAATACTGACTGAACTATCCAGAGGCACAGGAAGAACATTATGTGAATTCTTAAAATGGGTTGCATTTCCCTTAATGTTTTGTGAGAATTCCCCTATCTCCTTTGACGGTTAAAGGGATTTATGGAACCCTAGCCTAGCCCACTTACCAATGATGTTGACAATCAAGAGTCCATTCTCAACACAGTCTATGCTGTTCTTGGACCTGCAGTTCCTCTTAGTTTATAGCCACAACAACTGCAATGAGATCTAGCTTGTGTCTGTATAAGCTGACTTTATGTTCACTGTGGAGTGATTTTAGACATGTTCAGTCCAGCTTGTACAGACAGGAGCTTGACCCCATTAACATGCATTGGTTTGTGGCTAACTACCCAGAGCTCCGGTAGTACGAGGAACAGCAGGGATTGTCCTGAGAAAGGACTCTACAGATCAACAACATAAGTCAAGTCAAGAGTCAAGAGTTTTATTTGTCATGGCATACGAGTATACAATGAAATGCGGGTGGTCTTGCCCGCAACGATGTGCATAATACAATAGTAATAATAATAGAATCCAATAGAACGACATTGTGCAATAAAACAAGTAAACAGAGTAGGGCATATCGGTATATGTACATAAGTTATTTACAGAGCATGGTAGGACATGCTAGGTCCTGTGGTAGTGCAATACACTGTTAGCTACGGATGAGGCACTGGGTCTTTCTGTACATGCTATATTATACAATCTCAAGTTATACTATTACTATTCTTAAAGTGACCTTTCCTTAGTGGCCATAAGTGTGGGCGTGTGCAGCATGCGTGTGTGCTTGCTCATGTTAAAGTGGCTGCTAGTGTGTGAGCGTGTACAGTGTGTGTGTCGTGTGTGTGCTCATGTGTGCTTGTGTGTGGAGAGTTCAGTGTTCAAGGCTCTGATGGCCTGGGGGAAGAAGCTGAGCCGAAGTCTCTCTGTCCTAGTAGCTGGTGTTCGCAGGCGTCTGCCTGACCTCAGCAGCATGAACAGGCTGTTGTTGGGGTGGTGAGGGTCTTTCATTATTCTGCAGGCTCTGGATTTGCACCTCTTGTTGTATAGAACCTGCAGGGGTGGTAGTGCAATACCCGTGGTACGCTCGGCTGAGCGAACCACTCTCTGTAGGGCCTTCTTGTCCTGTGCCGTGCTGTTTCCATACCAGGCAGTGATGTTTCCAGTCAAGATGCTCTCTACAGCTCCGGAGTAGAAGGACTGGAGTATCTTCCCAGATACTCTGAACTTCCTTAACTGTCTCAGGTGGTAGAGGCGCTGCTTTGCCTTTTTTACGACTGAGTCTATGTGTGTTGTCCATGTCAGATCCTCTGAGATGTGGACCCCCAGGTACTTAAAGCTGCTCACCCTGTCCACGGTAGCCCTGTTTATCCTCAGTGGTGTGTGTGTCTCCTGCAGTCCTCTCCTATAATCCACGATCAGCTCCTTGGTTTTACCAATGTTCAGGAGCAGGCTGTTGTCCTGGCACCAGCGTTCCAGTACCTCAACCTCCTCCCGGTAGGCCTTCTCGTCGTTGTCCGAGATCAGCCCCACCACCACTGTGTCGTCCGCAAACTTCACTATGGAGTTGGAGCTGGACTTGGCCACACAGTCGTGTGTGTATAGTGAGTACAGCAGGGGGCTCAGAACACAGCCCTGGGGGGACCTGATGCTCAGGGTGATGGTGTTGGAGGTCTGACCCCCCACCCTGACTGCCTGGGGCCTTTCGCTCAGAAAGTCCAGTATCCAGGCACTCAGAGCGGAGCTCAGACCCAGCTCGATCAGCTTGTCCACCAGTCTGGTGGGGACTATGGTGTTGAATGCTGAGCTGTAGTCAATGAACAACAGTCTCACATAGCCCCCCTTCTGGTGGTCAAGGTGAGAGAGGGTGCTGTGCAGTACTTGGGAGACCACATATGCAAATTGCATAGGGTCCATATCACTGGGGAGGGAGGCACAAATGTGATCCTTGACCAGCCTCTAGAAACATTTCATGGCCACAGAGGTGAGTGCCACCGGTCTGTAGTCATTGAGACATGTTGGGAAGGTTTTCTTTGGTACAGGGATGATGGTAGACATCTTGAAGCAGGCGGGGACCACTGACTCCGCCAGGGATCGATTAAATATGGCGGTGAACAGTGAACACAGGGGCTAGCTGGTTGGCACAGGACATCATTGGTATACGAACAAAATAGAGCTAGGGTTTGAATTTGACTTGACCTTGTAAATGTAGCGGTGTGACTGAATTGCACCATTTCAGTTAGTTTTTCCAACAGAACAAAAGACGCATGCATCATGGAATCAATACGTAGAAATACATATTCAGATGGATCACATGGAGGCACTGCACACAATGATCTGACATACTGGAAACCAAAGAAACTATAAAAGAAGGAAGGGTCATCACATCAGAATACCGGAGTTCTATGCTCTGCTTTCAAAATATACAAGCTATCTAAGGAAATATTAATATATAAATATAATAAATTGCAGATGATTCTGACATCTGAGGTAATAACCTGTTTAAATGTCATAAACGAGGAGATGGCATGATCCCATTCAACTCAGCCAAAATGAAAGTTTCCACACTTGGTACAAATGATTACATGTCAGATTCTTCAAAAACATGTTTGAAAGGAGGGATCATTTTACACAATTCCATGGTTTTGAATGGTTTTAGATAATAATAATAATAATAATAATAATAATAATAATAATAATAATAATAATAATAATAATAATAATAATAATAATAATAATAATAATAATAATAATAATAATAATAATAATAATAATAATAATAACAATAATAGTAATAAAAACAATAACAATTATAATAATAAAAAACTTTCAGAATGTGTAAGTCTGTAAATGGGAATTAAGTGTCTGGATAATAAATATACACTGAATGTGATGGGATTTCATAATCTAATGTGTAATAGTAAGCTTTATCAACCGTGCCTATATCATACATGGCAGCCTGGCATCCAGAGACTGATTAGAAACTCACCTTAGAGGAAGCTATTTTCCTTGCTCGCATGAATGACAGAAAGTGAATGAATGACTTGTAACAAATGCATGTACTGTAATTTTAACGGTTTCATGCTAATTATTGAAAGGTTAGAGAGAATGTTCTGTAACCAAAATGTCACAGGTTCGATCCCGCAATAGTCATTGTTGTCATAATGTCCCAAAGCAAGAATCCCTGTTTGTTTCAGGTTTTTTACAAATACGTGGCCCTGCGCTCTGAACCGTCTGGTGAAATATAGTGTACCGTCTGTAGGTTCAACTGTTGTTGGCCAACCACTAACTGTTTCACACAATTAAAATGACATATAGTCAACCACTCCCAAACATTGCATGTACAGTATATTTATCTCAGAGGAATGGGTGAAGAGACAATTCCCTTGTGCCACTGACTGTATGTAATATGGCGATTGAGTGCTCTACAAATTACAGCTCAGCTACAGGCCAGAGTAAACGCTGAGCCTTGGCGTAGCTCAGAGCCCAGCATACCACCCACATACAGTGAGGCATGAACAGCAGGCCTGTCTGTCTGCTGTGGAGGCCAGATAATGATCACCTGCTCTCAGCAGACAGACTGTCTCCCCTCTGCTGATGGGAAGCACAGATCTCAAACTACTGGTGAACCAATGGCCCTCGAAAAGCTACTAGCTCTTCTGGAAGGGTAAGAGGGAATATTTGGGTGGCAATTGTTGCTATAAAGCATTACAGGGGGAATATCACAGGGAATATTCAAAAGTGATTTGACAGTTGTGTTTGACAGTTGAGTTTGCATTTTGGGAAGCTTCTTTACTGTGCCTATTAGGCATAAATGTAGGACATGTCTTTGTCCCAGTCCTTAATCTGCGATGTCATACATGTAAAGCCCCAAGGAGAATAACTAAATAAAAAATTATAATAATGAAAAGACGAGTGTAACAATATTTATTTTCTGGGAATATGGCTCTATTTTCTGGTGCATTTGTATTTTTAGCACAACAGACCTAGATATAAAGGTTCTGACATTCCTTGAGTCCACAATCCCAATCTCTCATTCATTGTTGACGGAGCAGGTCCAGGCTGTTCTTGATGACATCACAGATTAAAGACTTGGTTCTTTCATAGGAATGTTGGTTCAAGTTCACATGCATTGCTTGGATTGTCCAAAATCAAGGGATTTCACTTCATGTGTGAATGGTCTCTCAAATTATTTGTGATGATGCTCAGCTACAATGATTTTTTTTTTATCCACTTTTTTCTCCCATTTTCTATATTTTCTCCCATCCCAATTTCGTATCATCCAATTCAACCCTCCCCTGTCACGAACGCTGTTTCTTGCCTCCCACAAGCCGGCTGCAATGTGGACTAAGTCATACATAGCACAAGTCCCCTCCGGTACTTGAGGTAACAGCAGTCGCATATTTTCACCTGCGCAGCTCGATCTCTCAGTGGTGAGGAGTACCCCCGACACTTCCTGATTCCACTGCGCAGGCGCACCAACCGACCTGTAGGAGTCGCTGTCCACAACGCCCGATCCCCACCCATCAGTTTCCCACCCCCTAATACGGCCAATGTGTATTAGTACGGACGACCAGCTAAACTGAAAGCAAATGTGGAGCGCTGTAGCTAGGGGCGGCTACGTGGCGTAGTGGGCAAGGCGCTCGCCACGAAATCTGGAGACGCTGGGCTCGCCTGCCCAGCGTCTCCAGATTTCGTGGCGAGCGCCTTGCCCACTACGCCACGCAGCCGCCCCTAGCTACAATGATCCTATTATTAATATTCTTATTATATCCCAAGGGATATTATGGATTCACCACAAACGCCACCACTGCCACACAGTAGGGTTGGTCGGTACCACCTGAGGGGACTAATGCTCATAGTGATTTTTATCAAGGTCTACATCCCTAGAGATATAAGATTATGTGTTTTATCACTCCATTTAGAACACCACGACTAAATAATATTTTCTGAAAATCCAATATGGCCGCCACCTGAAAAAGGCCTAAGCTATACCAAACTTGGTGTCTATTTTATGTATTTTGACCATTAGAATCATCATCATCATCTTCGTTTTACGTCCCTATTTTCCCACTGCAGTGAGGTTGGACGGGGCGATGACTCCACGCCACTGGGCGCGGTTTTGTGTCATGTCTTCATGTATCTCCAGATCCCTCATATCATTTTCCACACATCCCCACACATAGAAACACACTAGAATGCTTATTTTTATGATTGAATGCATCTGGACCCTCAATTTGCATATTTACAATATGGCGGTTACACAATCTATTTTCTTTTGCCATAACTGCTGAGTCTTTTGGCAAACTTGTTGTCTATTTTATGCTTTTTGATAATTATAAAACCATTAGAATACTCAGATTTATGAAGTTGAATAAGTTCTCGATGACTATCTAGACCACTCTAATTTGCATATGTTCAATATGGCCGCCATCCCAACGTATTTATTTAATATACATTCATAGTTGTAGACAACAAGGTAAGATCAAACTACTGAAAACAAACAACATAAGTATCTTTTACATATACAACATAAGTAATTTTATTAATACAATTATACAAAATAACAGAGTAGAACCCATTTGTATTGATACAAATAACAGCATGTGATACATATGTGCATCAAATCAAAATGCTATCAATACTGGATGTGCTCAGTTCATATCCTAATAATCATACTACATGTCAGTACACCTGTGTCTCACAGTCTACTAGTCTACACATGTCCACCTGGTTCTCACAGTCTACATGTCAGTACACCTGGTTCACACAGTCTACATGTCAGTACACCTGGTTCACACAGTCTACTAGTCTACACATGTCCACCTGGTTCTCACAGTCTACATGTCAGTACACCTGGTTCACACAGTCTACATGTCAGTACACTTGAGGCCATTTGCAACACAGATACATCTTGGGAGAGAAATTATTTTGGATAGTTACAGACCAGTAGATCCAGGACAGTTACAGGCCAGTAGATCCAGGACAGTTACACGCCAGTAGATCCAGGACAGGTATAGGCCAGTAGATCCAGGACAGTTACAGGCCAGTAGATCCAGGACAGGTACAGGCCAGTAGCTCCAGGACAGTTACAGGCCAGTAGATCCAGGACAGGTACAGGCCAGTAGATGTAGGACAGTTACAGGCCAGTAGATCCAGGACAGGTACAGGCCAGTAGCTCCAGGACAGTTACAGGCCAGTAGATCCAGGACAGGTACAGGCCAGTAGATGTAGGACAGTTACAGGCCAGTAGATCCAGGACAGGTACAGGCCAGTAGATGTAGGACAGTTACAGGCCAGTAGATCCAGGACAGGTACAGGCCAGTAAATCCAGGACAGTTACAGGCCAGTAGATGTAGGACAGTTACAGGCCAGTAGATGTAGGACAGGTACAGGCCAGTAGATCCAGGACAGTTACAGGCCAGTAGATCCAGGACAGTTACAGGCCAGTAGATCCAGGACAGTTACAGGCCAGTAGCTCCAGGACAGTTACAGGCCAGTAGATCCAGGACAGTTACAGGCCAGTAGATCCAGGACAGTTACAGGCCAGTAGATGTAGGACAGTTACAGGCCAGTAGATGTAGGACAGTTACAGGCCAGTAGATGTAGGACAGTTACAGGCCAGTAGATCCAGGACAGTTACAGGCCAGTAGATCCAGGACAGTTACAGGCCAGTAGATCCAGGAGAGTTACAGGCCAGTAGATCCAGGACAGTTACAGGCCAGTAGATGTAGGACAGTTACAGGCCAGTAGATGTAGGACAGTTACAGGCCAGTAGATCCAGGACAGTTACAGGCCAGTAGATGTAGGACAGTTACAGGTCAGTAGATGTAGGACAGTTACAGGCCAGCCGCCAGTAGATCCGGGACAGTTACAGGCCAATAGATGTAGGACAGTTACAGGTCAGTAGATGTAGGACAGTTACAGGCCAGTAGATCCAGGACAGGTACAGGCCAGTAGATCCAGAACAGGTACAGGCCAGTAGATCCAGGACAGTTACAGGCCAGTAGATCCAGGACAGTTACAGGCCAGTAGATGTAGGACAGTTACAGGCCAGTAGATCCAGGACAGTTACAGGTCAGTAGATGTAGAACAGTTACAGGCCAGTAGATCCAGGACAGTTACAGGCCAGTAGATCCAGGACAGTTACAGGTCAGTAGATCCAGGACAGTTACAGGCCAGTAGATCCAGGACAGTTACAGGCCAGTAGATCCAGGACAGTTACAGGCCAGTAGATGTAAGACAGTTACAGGCCAGTAGATCCAGGACAGGTACAGGCCAGTAGATCCAGGACAGTTACAGGCCAGTAGATCCAGGACAGTTACAGGCCAGTAGATCCAGGACAGTTACAGGCCAGTAGATGTAGGACAGTTACAGGCCAGTAGATCCAGGACAGTTACAGGCCAGTAGATGTAGGACAGTTACAGGCCAGTAGATGTAGGACAGTTACAGGCCAGTAGATGTAGGACAGTTACAGGCCAGTAGATCCAGGACAGTTACAGGCCAGTAGATGTAGGACAGTTACAGGCCAGTAGATCCAGGACAGTTACAGGCCAGTAGATGTAGGACAGTTACAGGCCAATAGATGTAGGACAGTTACAGGCCAGTAGATGTAGGACAGTTACAGGCCAGTAGATCCAGGACAGTTACAGGCCAGTAGATGTAGGACAGTTACAGGCCAGTAGATGTAGGACAGTTACAGGCCAGTAGATCCAGGACAGTTACAGGCCAGTAGATGTAGGACAGTTACAGGCCAGTAGATCCAGGACAGTTACATGCCAGTAGATCCAGGACAGGTACAGGCCAGTAGATCCAGGACAGTTACAGGCCAGTAGATCCAGGACAGTTACAGGCCAGTAGATGTAGGACAGTTACAGGCCAGTAGATGTAGGACAGTTACAGGCCAGTAGATCCAGGACAGTTACAGGCCAGTAGCTCCAGGACAGTTACAGGCCAGTAGATGTAGGACAGTTACAGGCCAGTAGATCCAGGACAGTTACAGGCCAGTAGATGTAGGACAGTTACAGGCCAGTAGATGTAGGACAGTTACAGGCCAGTAGATGTAGGACAGTTACAGGCCAGTAGATCCAGGACAGTTACAGGCCAGTAGATGTAGGATAGTTACAGGCCAGTAGATCCAGGACAGTTACAGGCCAGTAGATCCAGGACAGGTACAGGCCAGTAGATGTAGGACAGTTACAGGCCAGTAGATCCAGGACAGTTACAGGCCAGTAGATGTAGGACAGTTACAGGCCAGTAGATCAAGGACAGGTACAGGCCAGTAGATCCAGGACAGTTACAGGCCAGTAGATGTAGGACAGTTACAGGCCAGTAGATCCAGGACAGGTACAGGCCAGTAGATCCAGGACAGGTACAGGCCAGTAGATGTAGGACAGTTACAGGCCAGTAGATGTAGGACAGTTACAGGCCAGTAGATCCAGGACAGTTACAGGCCAGTAGATCCAGGACAGTTACAGGCCAGTAGATGTAGGACAGTTACAGGCCAGTAGATGTAGGACAGTTACAGGCCAGTAGATCCAGGACAGTTACAGGCCAGTAGATGTAGGACAGTTACAGGCCAGTAGATGTAGGACAGTTACAGGCCAGTAGATCCAGGACAGTTACAGGCCAGTAGATGTAGGACAGTTACAGGCCAGTCGATCCAGGACAGGTACAGGCCAGTAGATGTAGGACAGTTACAGGCCAGTAGATCCAGGACAGTTACAGGCCAGTAGATCCAGGACAGTTACAGGCCAGTAGATCCAGGACAGGTACAGGCCAGTAGATCCAGGACAGTTACAGGCCAGTAGATCCAGGACAGTTACAGGCCAGTAGATGTAGGACAGTTACAGGCCAGTAGATCCAGGACAGTTACAGGCCAGTAGATCCAGGACAGTTACAGGCCAGTAGATCCAGGACAGGTACAGGCCAGTAGATGTAGGACAGTTACAGGCCAGTAGATGTAGGACAGTTACAGGCCAGTAGATGTAGGACAGTTACAGGCCAGTAGATGTAGGACAGTTACAGGCCAGTAGATCCAGGACAGGTACAGGCCAGTAGATCCAGGACAGTTACAGGCCAGTAGATGTAGGACAGTTACAGGCCAGTAGATCCAGGACAGTTACAGGCCAGTAGATCCAGGACAGTTACAGGCCAGTAGATGTAGGACAGTTACAGGCCAGTAGATGTAGGACAGTTACAGGCCAGTAGATGTAGGACAGTTACATGCCAGTAGATCCAGGACAGTTACAGGCCAGTAGATGTAGGACAGTTACATGCCAGTAGATCCAGGACAGTTACATGCCAGTAGATCCAGGACAGGTACAGGCCAGTAGATGTAGGATAGTTACAGGCCAGTAGATCCAGGACAGTTACAGGCCAGTAGATGTAGGACAGTTACAGGTCAGTAGATGTAGGACAGTTACAGGCCAGTAGATCCAGGACAGGTACAGGCCAGTAGATCCAGGACAGTTACAGGCCAGTAGATGTAGGACAGTTACAGGCCAGTAGATCCAGGACAGGTACAGGCCAGTAGATCCAGGACAGTTACAGGCCAGTAGATCCAGGACAGGTACAGGCCAGTAGATGTAGGACAGTTACAGGCCAGTAGATGTAGGACAGTTACAGGCCAGTAGATCCAGGACAGGTACAGGCCAGTAGATGTAGGACAGTTACAGGCCAGTAGATCCAGGACAGGTACAGGCCAGTAGATGTAGGACAGTTACAGGCCAGTAGATCCAGGACAGTTACAGGCCAGTAGATGTAGGACAGTTACAGGCCAGTAGATCCAGGACAGTTACAGGCCAGTAGATCCAGGACAGTTACAGGCCAGTAGATCCAGGACAGGTACAGGCCAGTAGATCCAGGACAGTTACAGGCCAGTAGATCCAGGACAGTTACAGGCCAGTAGATGTAGGACAGTTACAGGCCAGTAGATCCAGGACAGTTACAGGCCAGTAGATCCAGGACAGTTACAGGCCAGTAGATCCAGGACAGGTACAGGCCAGTAGATGTAGGACAGTTACAGGCCAGTAGATGTAGGACAGTTACAGGCCAGTAGATGTAGGACAGTTACAGGCCAGTAGATCCAGGACAGTTACAGGCCAGTAGATCCAGGACAGTTACAGGCCAGTAGATCCAGGACAGGTACAGGCCAGTAGATGTAGGACAGTTACAGGCCAGTAGATGTAGGACAGTTACAGGCCAGTAGATGTAGGACAGTTACAGGCCAGTAGATGTAGGACAGTTACAGGCCAGTAGATCCAGGACAGGTACAGGCCAGTAGATCCAGGACAGTTACAGGCCAGTAGATGTAGGACAGTTACAGGCCAGTAGATGTAGGACAGTTACAGGCCAGTAGATGTAGGACAGTTACATGCCAGTAGATCCAGGACAGTTACAGGCCAGTAGATGTAGGATAGTTACAGGCCAGTAGATCCAGGACAGTTACAGGCCAGTAGATGGAGGACAGTTACAGGCCAGTAGATCCAGGACAGTTACAGGCCAGTAGATGTAGGATAGTTACAGGCCAGTAGATCCAGGACAGTTACAGGCCAGTAGATGTAGGACAGTTACAGGCCAGTAGATCCAGGACAGTTACAGGCCATTAGATATAGGACAGTTACAGGCCAGTAGATCCAGGACAGGTACAGGCCAGTAGATCCAGGACAGTTACAGGCCAGTAGATCCAGGACAGGTACAGGCCAGTAGATGTAGGACAGTTACAGGCCAGTAGATGTAGGACAGTTACAGGCCAGTAGATCCAGGACAGGTACAGGCCAGTAGATGTAGGACAGTTACAGGCCAGTAGATCCAGGACAGGTACAGGCCAGTAGATGTAGGACAGTTACAGGCCAGTAGATCCAGGACAGTTACAGGCCAGTAGATGTAGGACAGTTACAGGCCAGTAGATCCAGGACAGTTACAGGCCAGTAGATCCAGGACAGTTACAGGCCAGTAGATCCAGGACAGGTACAGGCCAGTAGATCCAGGACAGTTACAGGCCAGTAGATCCAGGACAGTTACAGGCCAGTAGATGTAGGACAGTTACAGGCCAGTAGATCCAGGACAGTTACAGGCCAGTAGATCCAGGACAGTTACAGGCCAGTAGATCCAGGACAGGTACAGGCCAGTAGATGTAGGACAGTTACAGGCCAGTAGATGTAGGACAGTTACAGGCCAGTAGATGTAGGACAGTTACAGGCCAGTAGATCCAGGACAGTTACAGGCCAGTAGATCCAGGACAGTTACAGGCCAGTAGATCCAGGACAGGTACAGGCCAGTAGATGTAGGACAGTTACAGGCCAGTAGATGTAGGACAGTTACAGGCCAGTAGATGTAGGACAGTTACAGGCCAGTAGATGTAGGACAGTTACAGGCCAGTAGATCCAGGACAGGTACAGGCCAGTAGATCCAGGACAGTTACAGGCCAGTAGATGTAGGACAGTTACAGGCCAGTAGATGTAGGACAGTTACAGGCCAGTAGATGTAGGACAGTTACATGCCAGTAGATCCAGGACAGTTACAGGCCAGTAGATGTAGGATAGTTACAGGCCAGTAGATCCAGGACAGTTACAGGCCAGTAGATGTAGGACAGTTACAGGCCAGTAGATCCAGGACAGTTACAGGCCAGTAGATGTAGGATAGTTACAGGCCAGTAGATCCAGGACAGTTACAGGCCAGTAGATGTAGGACAGTTACAGGCCAGTAGATCCAGGACAGTTACAGGCCAGTAGCTCCAGGACAGTTACAGGTCAGTAGATGTAGGACAGTTACAGGCCAGTAGATCCAGGACAGGTACAGGCCAGTAGATCCAGGACAGTTACAGGCCAGTAGATGTAGGACAGTTACAGGCCAGTAGATCCAGGACAGGTACAGGCCAGTAGATCCAGGACAGTTACAGGCCAGTAGATCCAGGACAGGTACAGGCCAGTAGATCCAGGACAGGTACAGGCCAGTAGATGTAGGACAGTTACAGGCCAGTAGATGTAGGACAGTTACAGGCCAGTAGATCTAGGACAGTTCCAGGCCAGTAGATCCAGGACAGGTACAGGCCAGTAGATCCAGGACAGGTACAGGCCAGTAGATGTAGGACAGTTACAGGCCAGTAGATCCAGGACAGTTACAGGCCAGTAGATCCAGGACAGGTACAGGCCAGTAGATGTAGGACAGTTACAGGCCAGTAGATCCAGGACAGTTACAGGCCAGTAGATCCAGGACAGTTACAGGCCAGTAGATCCAGGACAGGTACAGGCCAGTAGATCCAGGACAGTTACAGGCCAGTAGATCCAGGACAGTTACAGGCCAGTAGATCCAGGACAGTTACAGGTCAGTAGATCCAGGACAGTTACAGGCCAGTAGATCCAGGACAGGTACAGGCCAGTAGATGTAGGACAGTTACAGGCCAGTAGATCCAGGACAGGTACAGGCCAGTAGATGTAGGACAGTTACAGGCCAGTAGATGTAGGACAGTTACAGGCCAGTAGATCCAGGACAGGTACAGGCCAGTAGATGTAGGACAGTTACAGGCCAGTAGATCCAGGACAGGTACAGGCCAGTAGATCCAGGACAGGTACAGGCCAGTAGATCCAGGACAGTTACAGGCCAGTAGATGTAGGACAGTTACAGGCCAGTAGATCCAGGACAGGTACAGGCCAGTAGATCCAGGACAGTTACAGGCCAGTAGATGTAGGACAGTTACAGGCCAGTAGATGTAGGACAGTTACAGGCCAGTAGATGTAGGACAGTTACAGGCCAGTAGATGTAGGACAGTTACAGGCCAGTAGAATCAGGACAGTTACAGGCCAGTAGATGTAGGACAGTTACAGGCCAGTAGATCCAGGACAGTTACAGGCCAGTAGATGTAGGATAGTTACAGGCCAGTAGATCCAGGACAGGTACAGGCCAGTAGATCCAGGACAGTTACAGGCCAGTAGATGTAGGACAGTTACAGGCCAGTAGATCCAGGACCAGTACAGGCCAGTAGATCCAGGACAGTTACATGCCAGTAGATGTAGGACAGTTACAGGCCAGTAGATGTAGGACAGTTACAGGCCAGTAGATCCAGGACAGTTACAGGCCAGTAGATGTAGGACAGTTACAGGCCAGTAGATCCAGGACAGTTACAGGCCAGTATATGTAGGATAGTTACAGGCCAGTAGATGTAGGACAGTTACAGGCCAGTAGATCCAGGACAGGTACAGGCCAGTAGATCCAGGACAGTTACAGGCCAGTAGATCCAGGACAGTTACAGGCCAGTAGATGTAGGACAGTTACAGGCCAGTAGATCCAGGACAGGTACAGGCCAGTAGATCCAGGACAGTTACAGGCCAGTAGATGTAGGACAGTTACAGGCCAGTAGATGTAGGACAGTTACAGGCCAGTAGATGTAGGACAGTTACAGGCCAGTAGATGTAGGACAGTTACAGGCCAGTAGATGTAGGACAGTTACAGGCCAGTAGATGTGGGACGCGTCTATGCCAAATACAACACCGTTCGGTTTCCGGGTTCCTCTGATTGGCCACTAAGCCCACGTGACCGCGCGCTAGCACGCCCCCCTTATCGCCCACTCTCGCGCTGTGAAGCGAAGCGGAAGAGCCAGCGGGGCGAGGCGGTGGTTTCTCCCCGGCTCCGTGCGCCGCTCACTCGGTCCAGCTCCAGCAGCTGCGGCCGCCTTCTCTCCGAGGCGGCTCGTTCTTATTAATCCCCCATTGTTCAGGTCGACATGGTTGCACAAACACCCGTTGGAGGAGTAGTGGGGGAGAAATGAATTAATGAATTAATGAAAACTTTATTTAACAGATTGCAGAATGGGTACAATACAGTACGGCGCAATACACACAATTGTTAAGGGAATGCAGACCAGAGAAAGACGTTTGTCTTGTTTACATCAGGGTCCCCCATTTTCAATTCATATCGACATTTATGACATACACAACATACATGACATTAACATGTTTGACGAGCACAGAGTTGCCAGTCGATAATTCTTGCTATTTAAAAATATTCCTCTTCTTCTCCCCCACTACTCCTCCAATGGGTGTTTGTGCGACCATGTCGACCTGAACAATGGGGCATTAATAAGAACGAGCCGCCTCGGAAGAAGACGGCCGCTGCTGCTGGAGCTGGACCGAGTCAGCGGCGCACGGAGCCGGGGAGAAACCACCGCCTCGCCCCCGCTGGCTCTTCCGCTTCACAGCGCGAGAGTGGGCGATAAGGGGGGCGTGCTAGCGCGCGGTCACGTGGGCTTAGTGGCCAATCAGAGGAACCCGGAAACCGAACGGCGTTGTATTTGGCATAGACGCATGTAGGACAGTTACAGGCCAGTAGATCCAGTACAGTTACAGGCCAGTAGATCCAGGACAGTTACAGGCCAGTAGATCCAGGACAGTTACAGGCCAGTAGATCCAGGACAGTTACAGGCCAGTAGATCCAGGACAGTTACAGGCCAGTAGATCCAGGACAGTTACAGGCCAGTAGATCCAGGACAGTTACAGGCCAGTATTTCATTTCAAACCTTTATTTATACTCGTGAAAGCACTGAGGTTTCCCTCATTTACAGTGATGACGAGTTAACAAAGGACACAAATATCATAACAGTTAATAATTACAATGAATTACAATTACTACAATGATGGATTAAAAACAATTACATGATTCAGTACATAGGTCAAGTGCAATGCCTTTAAACTCCATGAATGACGGGAATGTTCCGAGCTTTAGAGTCTTTTGCAGGGTATTCCATGTGTATGGAGCATCGTAGGAGAAGGCAGATTTTCCAAGCTCAGACCGAACTCGAGGCACCCTGAGCACAAGCCGATCATTCGAACGAGTTTGGTAGGTGACAGCACTCCAGACCAACAAAGATGTAATATAAGGTGGAAGTTTGCCAATAATTGCTTTGTAGATAAAAAGATACCCATGATAACTACGTCGCAACGAGAGAGATGGCCATGGTATTGGGTGCTATAAAAGTTATCCTATGCCTCCATTTTCGAAAGGGTCAATAATAAAAGAGAATTAGAAAGCTTTATTCTGTTCTACTGTATGTATAGTTTTGAAATGTGTGTTTTGGCATGGGGGTTACACGTGGAGTGATAACATCTTTAGATAATTGATAGGCCAAACCATATGACCACCAGATCCAATCAAATTTCGGAAGAACACAGGCTAGACATGAAGTGATTTGTTACTTGTGAACGCACTGTACGATTTCCACAAATGTTATAAATATGTTTGCCTTACAATAGCAAGGGGTCATCAGGCCTCATTGTGGCGCTATTCTCATATTCTCAAAACTTTAAAACGTTCTACTCCTTCAGCTGCTCAGATTAGAGGCCTGGTCAAAAGGTGGACTTTGGGAGACTATTTTATATAATAATAATAATAATAATAATAATAATAATAATAATAATAATAATAATAATAATAATAATAATAATAATAATAATAATAATAATAATAATAATAATAATAATAATAATAATAATAATAATAATAATAATAATAATAATAATAATAATAATAATAATAAATAAATAAATAAACAAGCACATAAATAGTTATGAGCGGCAATTTATTTAGTAACAAGAAAACTACCATTCCTCTTTTCCCTCATTGTTTTGATGGTAGAACCCTAGAATGTAAAATGCTGTATCTTTATGCAGCCATCTTTTTAGTGTTGGCATGTGACCACCTTTTATGTTTTAGCATAAAATGTTGCACATGTTTCCTAATCTTTATGTGACATATCTTTATGTGACATAATCTATGATGATTGGAGCAACAGTTGTGGAGTCATGGTCTCTCAATGTCACCCAGTAAACACAATTAAAGATGCTAACAACAATCTGTCAGCATTGTGTGAAGTGGTTGGATCCATGAAATGTTGTCGTAAATTATGACCACTAATGGAATAAAGGACAATAATTTATTTTGTGGTGCCTGCTATTAGTAGATTTCAAACCCTTATTTATGTACCAAACTTGACAGTAACTGGACCAAGAGAAGTGGATGTATGGCAAGTTGTCTGCTTTCTTAGATGCATTGGTGAGTAGTGGCCATATTGTTTATCCGGACAGGCCTGTTTACATCCCATGTGTGTATTTAGGTCTAGGCCTACTTTTGCTTTCTACCAAAGTTGAAGTTGATAGGTCACCAAGAAAAAAACCCAAAACATGGTGACAGTGGATAGAGGCATTGGGGCATTGGGTATGTGTACCAGGTTAGTGCCACCATTGGAATTATTTTTAAGATAGTATTTCTTGAGATTGCACACCAATATCTATCAATGTGGCAAATGTCATACCTCTATAATGTACAAAACAAGCACAAAACATTTCTTTTACGTTTTTGGGACAAATGGACATCCAAGGGAAGTTTTAATCGAGATGCACTTTGACCTTTATATTCTATACTGGATTAGTTTCATGAATTTGGTCATGGTAGAGAGGAAGTAAAGGAAAGACCATATGCTGGATGGCAATCTCTGGATGCCATTCTCATAAATACCTTTATTCAGGGTATCTCAGACAGCTAGATTTACTGCAGCTGATGTCATATGAGCGTAGCAAGGCGCCAGGTAAAACACAATCTGTGCAGTTTAAGCCATCTGAGACCAAAAAAGAATGCATCGAAACGGCCAAAAGCGTAACGTAGACATCTACTCTGGCTTTCAAATATTCAAACTCTCGTGGATAGATAAGTACTCGAGATAAATAGGATGCCAGTGCTAACTATTGTTAAGGTTTTGTGCCTCCTTGCATTTTGTACAGGAATCTCTGTATTTTGCTGTGCATGCAGTAGTGATTTTCTGTATCCCCCATTCCACACCCCCTATTTGACCCTCAAAGCACCTGTCTAAGATGAAAGGGTTATCAGATCAGGTTTGTTACTTCTTGTGGAGAGTTAGCAGATGCTGTAAAAAAGAACACTTCTGAGAGTTCTGAGAGTTCTGAGAGAATTATAAGAACCTGTGGTTTGGGTGGAGCTGTTACTGTGACATGTGGATCAACATAGTATATCACACCATCAAGCTATCAACTATTATTTTACATAAAAAAAAAAAATTACTATGATTAAAAACACGTTAATAGCAAACAGAATTTCTGAAGAGCCCCGTCTTTGTCATCTCACCCATCAACCGGACGGACACTCTAAAGTAAAACAAAACACTATAGTCGTTCCGAGAATACCTTTCATGCACAGATAGAGGCGACTAGTCCACCTGCTCTATTCTAAAAGGCCAGGCCCTCTCAACAGATCAGGTGGCTTCACACCTTTAGACACCTTCCCTCTTCCTGTGCACCGGTGGGTGCGTTGCACAAAGGCTGGAGAATTCCTGTGTTAAATGGCTGAATATAGTCCCGTCCTCTCCAGGTTGTTGCAATGTGATACCCCGGTGTTTGGAAGTCAGATGAGTGATGCCCAGCTGCAACCATTGTTTGAGCTCAAATGGTTCTGCTCCGCTGGGCCGCTGGAGAATGTAGGTGCCCAGATCACCTGGAGGCATTACAGTAGAGACACCTCAACCTGGAGGCATTACAGTAGAGACACCTCAACCTGGAGGCATTACAGTAGAGACACCTCAACCTGGAGGCATTACAGTAGAGACACCTCAACCTGGAGGCATTACAGTAGAGACACCTCAACCTGGAGGCATTACAGTAGAGACACCTCAACCTGGAGGCATTACAGTAGAGACACCTCAACCTGGAGGCATTACAGTAGAGACACCTCAACCTGGAGGCATTACAGTAGAGACACCTCAACCTGGAGGCATTACAGTAGGTGGAGACACCTCAACCTGGAGGCATTACAGTAGAGACACCTCAACCTGGAGGCATTACAGTAGAGACACCTCAACCTGGAGGCATTACAGTAGAGACACCTCAACCTGGAGGCATTACAGTAGGTGGAGACACCTCAACCTGGAGGCATTACAGTAGAGACACCTCAACCTGGAGGCATTACAGTAGAGACACCTCAACCTGGAGGCATTACAGTAGGTGGAGACACCTCAACCTGGAGGCATTACAGTAGAGACACCTCAACCTGGAGGCATTACAGTAGAGACACCTCAACCTGGAGGCATTACAGTAGAGACACCTCAACCTGGAGGCATTACAGTAGAGACACCTCAACCTGGAGGCATTACAGTAGGTGGAGACACCTCAACCTGGAGGCATTACAGTAGAGACACCTCAACCTGGAGGCATTACAGTAGGTGGAGACACCTCAACCTGGAGGCATTACAGTAGAGACACCTCAACCTGGAGGCATTACAGTAGAGACACCTCAACCTGGAGGCATTACAGTAGAGACACCTCAACATGGCAAAACATCAACTCTTTCAGTGGCAAATTGACATGATCTTACCATAACTTTAAAACCCCTAATCCCTTACCATAACTTTTAAAAACCCTAACCCCCTTATACTAACTTTAAAAACCCCTAACCCCTTACCCTAACTTTAAAAAACCCTAACCCCCTTACCCTAACTTTTAAAACCCCTAACCCCTTACCCTAACTTTAAAAAAACCCTAACCCCCTTACCCTAACGTTTAAAAACCCTAACCCCTTACCCTAACTTTAAAAAACCCTAACCCCCTTACCCTAACTTTTAAAAACCCTAACCCCCTTACCCTAACTTTTAAAACCCCTAACCCCCTTACCCTAACTTTAAAAAGCCCTAACCCCCTTATCCTAACTTTTAAATAGTAAATATACATTGTTGCATTGTTTGCAGGTTTTCATAGACTATAGGTTTGTGAAATTTTTTCACTAAATAAAGAACCTTTGCAAAATTGCTAATACTAGATTGTTGCCTGACAGCAGCTAATTTGTTCCTTCAGCCGGATCTATGAAATCAAGGTATTGTCCAGGGGCTACTCTTTGAAATAATTGTACTGTAATTGTAATTACTGAATAAAATGTAGGAGAGAAAAAATATAGTATAATGACAGGCAGTGTGACTTCACTAAGGCACCTGCCAAGCTGGGATCTGTGATAAAAGGAAATGACAGCATGTGTTGTGGCTTTTACCTCAATGGAAGTGGACGGGGCAAAGCACAGTCCTCTCCCGGCCATACAGTAGTCATTTAGGCACCACTCCCAGGCCCTCCTAATCCAAGGATTAAAAGAAACCTGACATCCCCCTGTTACCCTATCTCTCAATGCTAGAGCAAAACAACACACTTACTCTAATGGGAATTAAGATTTAAGTTGGTGTTAAAACACACTGGGCCAAGCAAACAACGTTGAGATTCAACACTGCAGATCCAGCTCACAGATGAATGAGAAATATATAATCTAATATAATTTGTTAAAATAAATCTGATAAATGTGATCATTTGTAACCTGCAATCCTTCTCTTTCTCTCTCTCTCTCTCTCTCTCTCTCTCTCTCTCTCTCTCTCTCTCTCTCTCTCTCTCTCTCTCTCTCTCTCTCTCTCTCTCTCTCTCTCTCTCTCTCTCTATATCTCTCTCTCTCTCTTCTGACAGTGTTTGCTGGCTGAATTCCCATGCTAGGTGCAGCCCTGTCTCAGGTGATGACAGACTAGAGTTCCCTGTTCAGTTCTCAATGCTAGTGACCCATGCTTTCTTCCACAATGCACCCCTGTGCAGGTTCTACATGACAGCCCGTGGGCCAGCCCTCTGCCAGTCTGGCCTGCAGCCCACAGCTCTGACAGTTAGAGCTCTTCACTAGCTCCCACAGCGATAGCCTCCACTTCTCTCTATTGTTTGCATAATATGTCAAAACTGTGCCAGAAAATAAGACCTTTCCCATTAAACAGAGGGATGTTATGATGTTATCACACTGTAATTCTTTCTTTGATAATACAATCAAACTAAGCAAATGTGTGAATGAATCATACAAATCAGTATAAAGGTGTTGAGAGGTTTCTATGCCATCATTAATCAAAGGCTGATCGTTGCCTTCACAGTGGAGACAAAATGTCTAGTGATACCAGTGAAGCGTGTATGGTAAAGATAACATTGGAGCACTTGTCATCTGTAAGATATGAGATCATCACAACCCTGCCAAGATAAAGTTGCCAAGGATTTTTCAGTGACACACGTCATGCTGACTGCTGATTGGCTCGTGGGATGATCATTGTGAATTAAGGGTGGCTTTAATACTATAATTTAATCTAAGATTATTTGTAATCAGAGATTAGTTAAACTAATTTTAAAATGTGTGAATCTAGATTTAGAACTCATTAGAGCTACGTTGCACAATTCAAATCTTATCATTTTCTTAAAAGAAACATGCAATGTTGGGTGTTTAGGCCAAACAAACAAAGAAAAGCCATGAAATAAGAAGGAAAAATTATTCTTTGTTGTTGGTATGACCTATAGCTAACTAGCCAACAGCTACACTGTAACATTGTTCTGCTCTGCTACCTGGTGTTAGCTAGCTAGCTAATGTTACTTTTTGTATACTCATAATTTGGCAGAGAAGCTCAAACTCTCATCATCGTTGTCACCCCTCATGTTTTTCAGAGGAACTGAAAATCATTTTGCTCTATCCACCAAAAATAAATGCAGCCATTACACAAATTAAACCACCTCAACTGTCAGTTTAAAGTTAATCCCTGATCAAACTGTAAATTTGAGTTTAAAGTTTAGGAACAACAGAATTAAGATTAAAAACCAAAATGAGCGTTTAAGAGAGGTTTAAATTGAATACTGCTTAGTTCTAAATGAAGTTTAAAGGTTGGTGCAACAGAATTAAATGATAAACCACACTTTGATCCATTTAAAAAGATAATCGTTGTTTGTGCAACCCTTAGATGTAAAAATCCCTAATATTTTATATAATATAATAATAATTTGAAATTAATTTGAAGGATAAACCCCTTGAGATATGCTATCTCGTTTTCGAGGGGGTCCTTAACATAAGATACAAAACATACAATACAATACATAACAAAACAAAACAAAACACAGGACAACAAAATACACTACACTGACAGACGCTATCCCAAGCTCACCCCCACAGTCCACACTGATTCCTCCCAAGAGGATCGTCGATATGTTCCCATATAAGTGTACACAAAATTACAATTTGATCTGTAAACATGTAAACCCTAACACAGTAAATCAGTAACAAGTGTAAGTCTGTACATGAGTAAACAAAGATATCTTAAATAACCGGTAAGAAGTGAGAGATCTGAGTGAACTATAGGCAGTTTGTTCCAATCAGCTGGAGCTTTATATTTAAAGGCAAGTCGACCAATAACTTCAGTGGTTCGAGGCACGACAAAGAAAGGATGATCCGTGTGTCTTAAATCATAAGCTGAACTATATGGAATTAGGAACTGCTTGATAGGGGGGATAATTAAAGTAAATACATTTGTAAACAAAAAGCAACCAATGAAAATGTCTTCTGAATTGAGGAGAAAGCCAGTTTAACGACTCAAACATAAGACAGTGATGGTTTCTCTAAGGACACCTCAATACAAATCTGCAAACACTATAAGTGACATTTAAAGGACAGAGGTTTGATAGTGTGGTGTTCTGATAGACTATATCTGCATAGTCCACTATTGGAAGTACCAGCTGTGTAATGATTCTTATTCTAACTTGGAGAGAAAAACAGTTAATAGAATGATACAATATTCTCAGGCTACAATTTGTTTTCTTTATCACAGCATCAATATGTGACTTGAAAGTGAGATGAGAATCAAGCCAATGACCCAGGTACTTATATTCATCGACATTCTTGAGAGGAGCACCATCTAAAAATGTAATCGACAAATTATTTGATATTTGCAACAAATTTGATCTAGTACCAAACAGCATACTATAGGACTTCTTCTTATTTAATAAAAGTTTGTTAATAGCTAACCATTTCTGAACAGCATCAAAATAAGTCTGTAAAGCATACTGAATTTATTGGATATCAGACTTGGAGGAATAAATCACTGTATCGTCAGCGTATAGTTGAGTATGATAGTCAGATGGTATCTGGGTGAGATTGTAATGGGAAATATTAAAGGACTAAACGATGAGCCGTTTACAAATCATTCTGAGTCATTATTAATAATAGAAAAGTTTATTAACAAATAAGAAGAAAGTTTATTTCACCGTGGCCACGTATGAAAGGACAGTCAACAGCCAGAGACAATGTGTTAACCCACTAGCGTCTGGCCGAAGACTGACCCAGAACGCTGTTCACACGTATGTCAAATACACAGTTGTCAGACATAACATAATATAGCAGATATGATGATGAAGATAAACAAAATGGTTTCTCAGTAACTGGAAGCAAACAACAACTTTGTTATGACTGGTAGGATGTCAGAGTGATCTTAAAGAGACATATACACATTAACCAGTCAATCTGGTCATATTGAAACTCAAGCTGTATAACATGATATCTCCACACAGATATATAAGAACATGATAATATATTTCCACGACAAGATCATTAAAGAAAACAATAATGGTCCTAAAGATGAACATTGAGGAATACCCTTGTCTATAATTAAAAAGTCAGACTGTTTACCCTGATAAGATACACACTGGCGTCTATGGTGGAGATATGAGTTGAACCAAACTAAAGAATGATTAGAATGAATGAATGAAAGAAAACTTTATTTAACAGATTGCAGAATGGGTACAATACAGTACGGCTCAATACACACAATTGTTAAGGGGATGCAGACCAGAGAAAGACGTTTGTCTTGTTTACATCAGGGTCCCCCATTTTCAATTCATAGTGACATTTATGACATACACAACATACATGACATTTATGGCATAGGGACATACATGACATACAGGTATTTAGTACTGTTACATTTGTGACATATATACAATATGCAAATAATATATACAGTACTGTTACCCATAGATCCTGACAGAGTATATACATATGATGGGGAGGGGACTGTACATTAGGAGGGGGTGGGTGGGTGGGAGAGAAATATACATACGGTGGGGAGAGAATATATACATACGGTGGGGAGGAGACTGTACATTAGGAGGGGGTGGGTGGGTGGGAGAGAAATATACATACGGTGGGGAGAGAATATATATACATGCGGTGGGGAGGAGACTGTCTATTAGGAGGGGGTGGGGGTGGGGGGGTTTGGACATTTATGGTGGCCAGTTTCGAATTGCAGCCTCCCGTAGGTGCTCTTTAAGAGCGGTTTTGAATGTGGGTAGGGATTCACATTCCTTTACAGCTTTGGGTAGGGCGTTCCACATTGATGTGGCATAATTGCTAAACGTGTTTAGTCCCTTGTTTGAGCCGAATCTGGGTTTAACATAATTTGTTGAGCTTCCTCTGGTGTTGTGGTCGTGGTATTCACTGACCTTTGGGAAGTATTTTGACATGTACATGGGTACCTTAGTCGTATAGTGTATCTTATAGACCAGGCCCATTGCAAGTTGCTGTACTCTGTCGTCCACTCTAAGCCATCCTAGGTTGTCAAAGTGGGCAGGGGTGAGGTGGGTTCTAGGGGTAAGGTCAAGTAGAAGTCTGACCAGTTTGTTTTGTGATGTTTGTAATCTTGTTTTTAGCGCCATTGAGGTGCTTTGGTACCATGAGGTGCAAGCATAGTCGTAGTACCCTTGAATGAGTGCTCCTGCCAGAGTCTTCAGGGTATTCTTGTTCACCAGAGAGGAGATCCGGTACAAGAATCTAGTTTGTTGGTTTAACTTTTTTTATTACCTTGGATGCCATTTTGTCACAGGAAAGATTTGACTCTAGGATGGAACCTAGGTATGTAATTTCATCTTTCCTTGTGACAATATTGTCACCCACTGTAACTGAGAAGAATCCGTCGGTCTTGCTGAGTTTGTTATTTGATCCGAAGAGAATGGACTCTGTTTTACCCAGGTGTAATGATAGTTTGTTATCAGCGAGCCAGGTGCAGATTCTGCCAAGTTCAGAGCTGAGTTCTTTTTTTCTTTTTTTTTTATCAACTTTTTCTCCCATTTTCTATTTTTCTCCCATCCCAATTTTTGTATTGTCCAATTCTACCCTCCCCTGTCTCGAACGCTGTTAGGCTATGCCTCCCACAGGTCGTCTGCAATTTGGACCAAGCCTTGCATCACGTGTCCCCTCCGGTACACGAGGAGGCAGCTGTCGCATCTTTTCACCTGCACAGCGCAATCTCTCAGCGACGAGGGTCTGCGTGGGAGGGACACGCCGCCCTCGTTGCTTCCTGATTCTGCTGCGCAGGCGCACTAACCGACCTGTAGGAGTCGCTGTCCACAACGTCCGATCCCCACCCACCACCAGATTCCCACCCCTAATACTGCCAATTGTATTAGTATGAACGACCAGCCAAGCTGGTAGCAATGCCGAGAGCTGGGCTCGAACCCAGCATCTCCTGCATTAGTGGCGAGCGCCTTGCCCACTGTGCCACTTAGCCGCCCAGCTGAGGGTTTTTTCAACCTGTAACTTGTTCTTGTCAGAGACCAGCAGGGCTGAGTCGTCCGCGAACAAGAACAAGTTGCAGTCACAAGCTGACGACATGTCATTTGCATAAATTAGGAACAGTAACGGTCCTAGTATGCTTCCTTGTGGAACACCACAGCTCACTGTGAGGGGGGGGATAGAGTACCGTTTACCTCCACCATCTGTTCTCTAACCCTCCAGGTAGGATTGCATCCAGCTCACTGATAAACTATCAAAACCAATTGCTTTTAGCTTGTCAATCAGAATGGAGTGATTGACAGTGTCGAAGGCCTTTTGTAGGTCCAACAAGACCATGCCGCAGTGTTTGCCCGCGTCCAAATAGTATAGAGTAGTATAGAGACACCAATAGCACACAGTTTGTCAAGAAGAAGATAATGGTCAACCAAATCAAAGGCCTTTGTGAGATCTATAAGTAATAATAATATAATATTTTCTTTCTTTAATTGCTATACTATTTTAGTACTTTCGTTCAGCTTTCAAAGCAATGATTCCCATCAAGCACAAACCTATCCCCATGAATGAATGAATGAAAACTATATTTAACAGATTGCAGAATGGGTACAATACAGTACGGCTCAATACATACAATTGTTAAGGGGATGCAGACCTGAGAAAGACGTTTGTCTTGTTTCCATCAGGGTCCCCCATTTTCAATTCATATAGACATTTATGACATACACAACATACATGACATTTATGGCATAGGGACATATAGGTATTTAGTACTGATACATTTGTGACATAAACGGTATTCAAATATACATTACTGTTACCCATAGATCCTGACAGAGTATATACATATGATGGGGAGGGGACTGTACATTAGGAGGGGGTGGGTGGGTGGGAGAGAAATATACATACGGTGGGGAGAGAATATATACATACGGTGGGGAGGAGACTGTACATTAGGAGGGGGTGGGTGGGTGGGAGAGAAATATACATACGGTGGGGAGAGAATATATATACATGCGGTGGGGAGGAGACTGTCTATTAGGAGGGGGTGGGGGTGGGGGGGTTTGGACATTTATGGTGGCCAGTTTAGAATTGCAGCCTCCCGTAGGTGCTCTTTAAGAGCGGTTTTGAATGTGGGTAGGGATTCACATTCCTTTACAGCTTTGGGTAGGGCGTTCCACATTGTTGTGGCATAATTGCGAAACGTGTTTAGTCCCTTGTTTGAGCCGAATCTGGGTTTAACATGATTTGTTGAGCTTCCTCTGGGCATATACAGTATGCTTTGTATCACTGAGGTCAGATTACATTTAGACGATAAGGAAATTGCACAACACCAAACTTTCCTGTATAATTACCACATGTTCCCACATGTTTGTATGTTGTAAGACATCTTCATCTGAGAATTGCTTATACACAATAGGCTACAGTAGTTGGTATAGTATTTAAAAGCTACTTGTACACTTTATGACAGTGGAAGTAGGCTCTACATTTCACATAGTGGAGGCAAGTGCAGAATGCCCAGTGTAGAATTTCTCCTCTGTACTTCAAGTTCTAGGTAATATGTGACGTTTAACAGTAACCACATATCTATTTATAACTGACCATTTGTTACCATCCTATGCCATCTTGTGGAGAAGAGTGGAAGACAAGTGGGTACCGCTGAACCCTTGTGTGGTGTTTTGTGTGGTGTAAAAATATGACGTCTGTAAAAATAATCCATTATAATCAAGACATGAATGGAATAAATCATGTTTATCTTGAAGAATATAAATTAAACAAGGTGGAGGCAGACCGTAAAGGTACACAGTGAACCTTTTGACCATATTTACTTCCAGTGGATCCAAACACTGCGTATGTCATGTATTCAATGAAGTGTTCTTTTACATGTTCACAGAAAATGAACCAAGGCCAATCGAGTCTCAGGTTGAAAAACGAATTAATTGTATAATTTACTTGTAGTAAACATTGAAAACGGGCCCCACAGACCTGATCACCACACAAGGGGCAGTTCACCAAAAAGTCCTCCTTACTCGGTGTGGTAAATGGTAAATGGCTGCATTTATATAACGCTTTTATCCAAAGCGCTTTACAATTTGTTCCTCACATTTTACCCACACATTCACACACCGATGGAGGAGGAAACCATTCCTGATGACTTGTCGTACAGAACTTGTAACTTAAGTCGCTTTGGATAAAAGCGTCAGCTAAATTACTAAATGTAAATGTTAATGTAAGGTGCCAACCTGCTCCTCATTAGTTTCAATCATTACTATTGTGCCCCCTAAAGTGAAGTGTTAGAGTTGTATAGCCAGGGATTCAAGTGGAGCCAAAACACTACACCACACTACACTACACTACACTACACTACTTAAGCATTACATCATGCGCAGGAGTGGTTTGTGAAAAATAAACCATGCCTAGGGGTGGTTGTTAGACCCCCCTAGGCATGGTTTATTTTTCACAAACCACGACTACAAGTGGTGTAATGCTTTTATACAACTGGCACATTCATCCAACCTTATTGCTATACAATAAACACACATTAATAGAAGATTTATTGAAAAAACCATCCGCCAGAAAAAGTAGTTCCCACAACAACAAAAAAGAGAAGTTGCCTCCATGTGGAAGCAGCTCGGAAGTGCATCCAACTGTTCTCAGTAGGACATCCAACCAACTAACACATCCAACTGTCTTTCAACTAAGACATCCAACCAACTAACACATCCAACTGTCTTTCAACTAAGACATCCAACCAACTAACACATCCAACTGTCTTTCAACTAAGACATCCAACCAACTAACACATCCAACTGTCTTTCACCTAGACATCCAACCAACTAACACATCCAACTTTTCTTTAGTTTTTAACCTACTTTCTATAGAACTTCATTCTTAGATGCTTTTTTTTTTAAACCTACTTTCTATAGAAGCAGCTGGGAGGTGCACTGTTTTAAGTGAGCGTGGGTTATTGAATTGATTGATTGCTAATTTTATTACTGTCCGCCTTGTTTCCAACTGGTTAAGTTTAGGCCCTCTTTCGAAGTTGGTTAAGGTTAGAGTTTGGAACCAGGGCTGGTGGTCTATCGCCCTGCTCTAAAGACAAACTCTAACCTTAACCAACTTCGAAAGAGGGCCTAAACTTAACCAGTTGGAAACCAGGCGGACAGTAATAAAATTAGCAATCAATCAATCAATCAATCAATCAATCAATCAATCAATCAATCAATCAATCAATCAATCAATTCAATAGGCCATGCTCACTTAAAACAGCGCACCTCCCAGCTGCTTGAAAGTAGGTAAAAAAATAAAAATAAAGAATTTGCAAATTAATCAATCAATCAATCCGCGTGATTTTTATTTTGTTCCACAATGACTCATGACCCATCAATTACATCATCCAACATTGTTTAAGCAACTAAGACAATCACCGTGACAGAATCGTTTTCCATTTAGTCGTTATGACACTATCAACATATCCATTCAGTCCACCCTCACTTAAAACAGCGCACTTCCCAGTTCTGTATCGTTAGTGGCTTAGCTTGGCATCACTACTGCACTATCTCGCGTACGTGCACGCGTACTGAATAAACCACAAATGTACCTCTAATACCAGTATTAGTCTGACCACACCCCTCATCAGCTTACCTTCATAAGCAGGTGTGTGGTCACCTGCTCTCCTCCTTCTCGCTTTCACCACAAGGAAGAAGTGCCTCGGTAGATCCCCACACTTGACACCATGATGGAAGAAATTGGATTAGGAACAGCTTGGGAAACAAGGATACGTTGACATCATATCTTTATTTTCTCTCTCACTATTTTTCGAGAAAATACGGCGATATTGTCTTCGTACTGGAGTGTCTAGAAGATGATGATCATTCTAAAAACCCTCCACCGGTTTTCGTATTGGGAGCACGCCGCTGCATGCTTCTCAACTGCAGTTCCTTGCTGTGTTTGTTGGGGTGAAACCTGTCAGGCCACAGCTGAACTGTCGGACATGCCGCTGTTGTGAGGAGCGGTGCGTTCCAGGTTGGGTGAGTAGTGTTTGCTGGCGGGCTCCACTTGTCTGTTAGTGCTATGGGGGCTACTTGACAAAGTTTATGGAAACCGGCCCCAGGCTAGGGTCCTTTGTTTAGCCGCCTAGGCGACAGGAGGCCTTGGTCTGGAGACCATTATAGTTTTAACTAGTGGGCCGCGACCATTGACACTGGTGATCCCTGTGTGTTCTGGACGAGTGGATTCTCTCTGTCACCGTGTTAAGACCCCATCTTTCATATCCAAATGAGAGTATTCCTTCACGAGGGGATATGTGCATGTAATGTGCGATAGCGGCAGATTCATGTTCAAAGTCAGCTATACAGGCCAGTTGGTACTGTGCTGATTCCGCCGGACGTGGTAATGTCACCGTTGTGAAGCGGTGTTGACGTCTTGTTTTCTCTTTTCTCTTAAAAAGTGGGGAGAGGTTCAGAACGGCGGCCTGTCTGGGTGAGTGTTATGTCATTGTTTACATGTTCATAGCTTACGGTTAGCCGGTCAGTGGCCTGGCGCGGGGTAGCTTAGCTTCTCGCGCGCCGCCGGGAGCTCGCTTCTGATCGCGTGCGTCGTTAGATCGGCGTCTCGCGAGCGGAAGCAATAGCACCCGAACGGTTGGAGCAGCCGTTAGCTTGATGCTATTCTGTTGAACGTGCTTTGATTTTAACATGTTTTACACTCTTGACCACGACGTCATCCTTGACAGGGGATGTTCGTCGACCCTGCCCTGGGCCTGGACGGGGATTGCGTCAACAAAGAGGACTGTAGCGACTGGTGGAGCGGCGACGCTGCCCGGATCGAACAACACAGGACGGCTGTGTTCTACGGTGTCTTGTGACTGCACTTCGCTGATCTGCGTTCCGGGTAGGTACGGGGTTGGCCAGACCTCATAACACGTCTTCTGGTTTTACTTTGCTAAATGTATTGTGAATAACGGTGTTTTTTCCCAAAACGTGTGTTGTTGCAATGCATTTGGGATACGTTGCGGGTTATGTGTGAGCTGTTTTTGTCACTGGCAGTTAGCTTCTCCGTGCAGATCGTGATGTATTGATCTGGTTGTTGTGTGAGAAACATCATGGTGTTTATGTGTACCGTGTACTCACTACTAAGGCAACTAACCTATGAAGCTATGCTTGGTGACAAGTGAGTAAAAGAATGTTCTTTCTCAGACTGTAATGACAATGAACAGTGAGTTCACACATTAACAGGTTTTCCTGTTTTAACTGGCCGTATTGAGGGTAAAATAGGAGGATTGTGTTTTTCCCCCCCGGTTCCCTGGGGACTTTATCACCTCCTATCAGACATGTTGTGCATTAATTGTGTCTTTTGTGTGGTAGGGATACGATGTAACTCTTAGCTTGATTGCTGAGGTGTGCTAAATCTGCTGGAGAAACTTATTTCCTAAAGGGAAATTGGTTTGGTTGCTGTCATGTGTGCTTAGCAAGGCCTGTGGTCGATACTAATCAGGAATGATGTATTCTCTCATTGTGAAAAAAACGGCGTTCCTCTGTTGAGTGTTTTTGCCATTTTTTGTAGGTGATGATGGGTTGTGTGTGTCATGTGACCTACAACTGGGTTGTACTGGCCACAGAAGCACATGTGTATGTTGGACCGGGGTTCTTAGAGCCCTCTCTATTCTGTGTTTTTCCTTAGTAAAAATCAGATAGCAGGTTAGCTCATGCGCTGTGTGGAGCTGTGAAACGCTTCATAGAGCTGACTATGACTGTGTCATATTCTCTTTTTGTCGTTACGTCGTATCATGGGTGTGGGGTCGTAAAGGGGTGAACTGGTAACCTTTCCTCTCCCCATTGTTCTGTCGGTCAGGGGTACACCCCCTGTCCTTCAAGGTTCCCGTCACGTGGCGGTTCGGCACGTTACGGGGGGGGGGGGGGGGGGGGGGGAGGGAGTTCCTGGTCCCACGGCCTGGTATATTGGGCGTGTGCACCGCAGGAATTCCCCCGCCATAGAGTACGTCACCGTGCGCGTCTCTGTTGGTAGGACTTCCGTGTGCTGTTCAGGTCCATGTGATGGATCTGTTTTCAGGGGGGGTGGTCAGGGCTCCTCCTCACCAAGCGCCTATTCAGGCCTTCTGTGAGTTCGGACTCCTTCTTCCATGTGAGGAAGCCTCCATCAGAGTACAGAGCCTTCCTCCTCAGATTGTCAAAGTGAGTGGACCCTCTAGAAGGGTCCTTTTCTATTGTATGTATATTCGATTCAATTCGTTTATTGAGTGTGTATGGGTTCAGTGCCTCTTCCCCGGAGGCCCTAAAACCAGTTTTTTACATGGCTCAAGGTGCAATATATTCTTTTCAATCTGTACAGCTCGCGTGGGAAGTCTCTCTGGGGATCCCCGTCTCTTTCCTATGGGAGGGTGGTGGGATGTAAAAATGTGAACATTTTTTACCCCGGCTGTGTAGACTGGGATACATACTGTTGATGCTTCCTTCTTTCTATTCCAGAAGTGTTGGAGTTAGGGAGTGTCACACCCCTCTTGTCGTTCCCCTGGGCGCCTTGGGGATTCAATGACAGGTCTAAATAGCCTGTTCATTGATGGGGGTGTGTCCCGACGCACGTATAGTGCTAGCTCGCTGTAAACAGGCGATTGACTGGCACGCCTTGGTTGCTTGTGGTTGAAACAGCGTTTTTATAAAGCAACTGAGATGGGGGTTTTTCCTCTTCCGACGACCACATCCCATGACCTGGGTGGGTTGTCGACGGATTCTCGTTCATGTCTGGGGGATGATGACGGGATGGATCTGAACATATGTGGTGGGGTCTCACGCCCTTGGGGTGGGCCACCAGGCGCGGTTCGTCCGAACGTCTGGGTGGCGCCTTCTTTTCATGTTAAGATCAACACGCATATCTGCCCTTCTCCTGGAGTAGGCATGTCGGCGTGGTTAGGGCACGGGACTGGTTCTGGTCACGCTGGTCCAGATCAGTTGAACCCGTTGTCCGCCGGGGATGCAGATCTGCTGTTCTGGTACCCTGAGGGACTTGGGCTTTTTTCAGGGGGAAAAATGCCAGGTCGGTCTGGGTGTCACAGGGTTAAGCGCTATGGAGACCCTGGTTGGGTATGTTTTTACTCAGCACTGTCGTCATGGCTTACAGCCATGCCATTCTGTACGCGCTCGATCTCGTCGGATCTCGGCCGCTACACAGGTTGGTCCTGGTTAGTACTTGGTTGGGAGACCGCCGGGGAATACCAGGTACGGTGTGCTTAGGGGCTGGTTCTCCGTTATTTTTCGCTCCTCTCTCACGCATGGCGAAGAGGGGCCTGTGGGGGTGGTTTTTTGACCTCCTCTGGTGACCCTGTGCTTCCCGTACCGCCAGGCCCGGTCCGAAGTGATGTTTGCGACCCGTAGGCCTGGGTTAACCCTTTTTGGAAACTGAAACACTTGTACTGC
Source organism: Notolepis coatsorum (assembly GCF_963971535.1). Classification (NCBI taxonomy): domain Eukaryota; kingdom Metazoa; phylum Chordata; class Actinopteri; order Aulopiformes; family Paralepididae; genus Notolepis; species Notolepis coatsorum. The sequence goes on from NC_140181.1 coordinate 63,418,806, forward strand.
GGTATAGCCGGTGTATACCCGCAGGTGTGTTTTGGAGTTTTTTCTTGAGGGGTTATAGGAACAACCACCGCATTGGGTAACACCGAGGTGGTTGATTCCCTGGTGTGTTGGAGCAGTGTCAACTCCCGGGTTCACCGTTTGAGGGTGCCCCTGCACGTTCATGACGTCTGCCAATCGTGTCAGCCTTCTCTGCCTCGACCCCTCTGGGTGGGGGTTGTTAAATGGAGGCTTGGTCATGCAACACCGCCAGCTTACGCTCCTTCCGCCGGGGCGGCTGTGTTCAGCTGTCCCCTCTGGCGCCTGTCTCGTCCGCAGTCTCCAGGCTAGGGTTAACAGCCTGTTGCCTGGTTTTTCCCCGGTGCGCTGCCTGCTTCCGTTGGTTAACCTTTTTTGTGTGCTTACGGCCATGCTGACTGCCTGTTCTGCAGGGTCAGTGTGCCAGGCGGTGTACTATTGGGGGGACGGGGCCCGCTCAGCTTATGGCCATACCGACCTGAACACGCCCGATCTCGTCCGATCTCGGAAGCTGGGCAGGTTCTGGCCTGGTTGGTTCCGCCTGGGAATACCAGGTGCAGTAACTGAGGGGCCTTTGTCCGAATACGCTGGCGATGTGGGGGGCGGGGCACTACGTGCCCACCTGGTGGGGTCTTGATGCTGGCATCATGGACTTCTCCGGGCCCCCATTCTAGGGAGTCCAGTCCTTTTGGTGGGTCTGGGTCTTCCTTCGTGCTCCGCTGCTACGGCCTTGCCACAGGGTTGGGTTTGCCCTTGACCCCGTGATTCTGGGGGCAGTACCGAGGTTGTTCCTCCGTTCGTTCCCGGGTGGCATGCGGGTTGTGCGTGTGTGTAGTCGTGGGGTCAAGCCACGGTCTGCTCACCCTGTGCGTTGAGTTGCTTGAGTGCCTCTTCGCACGGTCGGGTCCGTCGCCCTCCCGTGACGTCCCTAATAGGGGGGCTACCCTCCATTAGGGGGGGTCGGGGGGGCTCGGCCCTCCCTGTTCTGATGGTTTTGGGGGGCTGTCAGCGGGGTGTATTTGTCAGCCAAGTGGCTCCGCTTGGCCTCCCTTGTGCAGTAGTGATGCCAAGCTAAGCCACTAACGATACAGAACGTTAGGTTATGACTATAACCAAGTTCTGTTAGTTAGGGGCGATGCTTGGCATCAGACGGCCGCTGCAGCCCTTGTCCTCACCTTGTGGTGAAAGCTTGGGAAGGAGGAGAGCAGGTGACCACACACCTGCTTATGAAGGTAAGCTGATGAGGGGTGTGGTCAGACTAATACTGGTATTAGAGGTACATTTGTGGTTTATTCAGTACGCGTGCACGTACGCGAGATAGTGCAGTAGTGATGCCAAGCATCGCCCCTAACTAACAGAACTTGGTTATAGTCATAACCTAACGTTGCTTCTATAGAAAGGAGAAGAAAAATTAAAAAAAAATTGCAAATTAATCAATCAATCAATCCACGCGATTTTTATTTTGTTCCACAATGACTCATGACCCATCAATTACATCATCCAACATTGTTTAAAGAACTAAGACATTCGCCATGACAGAATCGGTTTATATTTAGTCGTTATGACGCTATCAACATATCCATTTGTTAAAGATTATTGTCCGCCATCTTGTTTTTTCCTAAAAAGCCACAGAGTGATAGTAATTCGGTTGTGGGCGGGTCCTGGGACCAAGAGCGTGGAATTATGAAAAATACATACGTGTAAATTGACTGTTTCAGCCAATCAGAATCGAGAAATTTGCATGCCGTTGTATAAACTACACTACACTACACTACACTACACTCTACACTACACTACACTACACTACACTCTACACACTACACTACTATACACTACTATGTGTATAGTACGGCGGTGTAAGGCGGCATGGTGGTGTTGTGGTTAACACTGTCGCCTCATAGCTAGAATGTCCAGGGTTCGATTCCCGCTTGGGGACCAGGTCGCTGTGTGGCCAGGTACCCGGGCCTTTCTGTGTGGAGTTTGCATGTTCTCCCCGTGCTCGCAAGGGTTTCCCCTCCACAATATAAACCCAAAGGAAAAACATGCAGAACAGATCGCTAACGCTGTCGCGTCCCTGATGAAGACGGACAGGAGCACTTGGATTGGTCCCCGGGTGCGGCCCCACACCGCAGCCCATGTCTGCTCCCAGCTGCTCTTGGGGGGGAAGGACGACAGGATGGGTCAAGCGCAGAGACAAAATTTCATCACCGATGTGTGTGCCGCCCATCGCATTGTCAATGTGTGCAATCAATAAAGACTTCTTCAAAGTCCAGTTTAATATTTTTTTTTATCCACTTTTTTCTCCTATTTTTCTATTTTTCTCCCATCCCAATTCCACTGTGCCAATTCTCCCCTCCCCTGTCTTGAACGTTGCTCACATATGCCCCCCACTGGCCGGTTGTAGGGAGGATAGAAGCCTTGCATCACGTGTCCCCTCCGATACACGAGGAGGCAGCCTGTCACATCTTTTCACCTGCCAGCGCGGACTCTCATTGGCGAGGTGTAACGGGAGGCTCACACTACCCCCGCCATTTCCTGTCTCTGCTGTGCAGGCGTCCCCAACCGACCTGTAGGAGTCGCTGTCCACAACGTCCAGATTACCACCCATCGACTTCCACCCGCTAACTCTGCCAATTGAGTTAGTATGATGGCTGGCCCAAGCCGGAGGCAACGCCGACAGCCGGAGTCGAACCCGGTGTCTCTTGTGTTGGTGACGAGCGCAATGTCCGCTGCGCCACCCAGCCGCCCCAGTCCAGTTTAATCTTTAATTTGTATCTTTAATATACACTATACTATACTATACTATACTATACTATACTATACTATACTATACTATACTATACTATACTATACACTAGATTCAAGATTCAAGATTCAAGAGGTTTATTTGTCACATACATACCAGGGCATACAGTGGGTGGCCATGCCCATTTTGATTGTGCAATCATACTAAATAATAAAATAGACATAATAAACAGTTAATAAAATAGACATAAAATAGGCATGATAAAATAGACATCTTAAAGTCCTGAGATAATGCAATACAATGTTAGCTACGAATTAAGGCACTGGGTCCTATGTACACTACTATACAATATAAAATGTTTACTCTATATCCTTATGCTATACTTGCTATTTCTAAACTATACTATACAAGAACCACATCAGTTCTTTCCTTAAAGTGACCTTTCTTTTCCTCGTTCCTAGTGTCCTTTCCATTGTGTTTAAAGTGACCGTTTGTGTGTGAGCGAATGTAGAATGTGTGTTGTGTGTCTATGTGTGTGCTCATGTGTACTTGTGTGTGGAGAGTTCAGTGTTCAATGTTCTTATGGCCTGGGGGAAGAAGCTGAGCCGTTGCGTGTGTTCGTAGGCGCTTGCCTGACCGCAGCAGCTTGAACAGGCTGTTGTTGGGGTGGTGGGGGTCCTTCATTATTCTGCAGGCTCTGGATTTGCACCTCCTGTTATAAGTCCTGCAGGGGTGGTAGTGCAATACCCGTAGTATGCTCTGCTGAGTGCACCACTCTCTGTAGGGCCTTCCTGTCCTGGGCCGTGCTGTTTCCAGTCAGAATGCTCTCTACAGCCCCGGAATAGAAGGAGTGGAGTATCTTCCCCGATACTCTGAACTTCCTTAATTGTCTCAGGTGATAGAGGCGCTATTTCGCCTTTTTTACCACAGAGTCTATGTTTGTTGTCCATGTCAGGTCCTCTGTGATGTGGACTCCCAGGTACTTAAAATTGCACACCCTGTCCACGATAGCCCCATTTATCGTGGCGTGTGTGTCCCCTGCTGTATTCTCCTAAGATCCACGATCAGCTCCTTGTGTTCAGGAGTAGGCTGTTATCTCTGCACCAGCTTGCCAGTACATCAACCTCCTCCCGGTACTACACTGCTATACTATACTATACACTACACTACTATACACTACACTACACTACACTACACTACACTACACTACACTACACTACACTACACTACACTACATTACACTACACTACACTACTACACTACACTGCACTACACTACTATACACTACACTACTATACACTACACATTGTCAAATGTCCCATGTACATGTCAAAATACTTCCCAAAGGTCAGTGAATACCATGACCACAACACCAGAGGAAGCTCAACAAATCATGTTAAATCCAGATTCGGCTCAAACAAGGGACTAAACACGTTTCGCAATTATGCCACATCAATGTGGAACGCCCTACCCAAAGCTGTAAAGGAATGTGAATCCCTACCCACATTCAAAACCGCTCTTAAAGAGCACCTACGGGAGGCTGCAATTCGAAACTGGCCACCGTAAATATCCAAACCGCCCACCCCCACCCCCTCCTAATAGACAGTCTCCTCCCCACCGCATGTATATATTCTCTCCCCGCCGTATATGTATTTTTTTCTCCCACCCACCCACCCCCTCCAAATGTACAGTCTCCTCACCACCGGATGTATATTTCTCACCCACCCACCCACCCCCTCCTACAGTCCCCTCCCCATCATATTATACTCTGTCAGGATCTATGCGTAACAGTACTGTATATTTGAATACCGTATATGTCACAAATGTATCAGTACTAAATGTACCTATATGTACCTATATGTCCCTATGCCATAAATGTCATGTATGTTGATGTAACGGGTGTAAAACTCACTCCCCAGAGGCATCCAAACTGAGCGCTTAGAAGGGAATTCCTTTCTTGGCGCAACGGTTTGTGATGTCGCCCGCAGTGCGGACGCCTGGGGTTCGACTCCCACTCAAGGCATGGTCGAATTCGTGGCAGGGGCGAGTTGCCTCTGTTACACTGGTGCCGTGACCCGGATGCCTTGGGTGGTGTGAGTTTAGGGGGGGTGAATGTAACGGGTGTAAAACTCACTCCCCAGAGGCATCCAAACTGAGCGCTTAGAAGGGAATTCCTTTCTTGGCGCAACGGTTTGTGATGTCGCCCGCAGTGCGGACGCCTGGGGTTCGACTCCCACTCAAGGCATGGTCGAATTCGTGGCAGGGGCGAGTTGCCTCTGTTACACTGAGGCTGAGGTTACACCTTTCGTATCATCTTCGTATTGTTTTCTTATACGCATCGCCGCGTATCGCCGCGACGTCATGCGCCTCGAGTCACACTTTCGTTTTTTTTCCGTTTTTGTCACCAGAGCACACTGATGAAGTACACTGCCAAAGCAGTAGGTGGCAGTAGGTGGCAAACATGAAGGCAATTTCAACCAATCAGAACGAATGTGCCAATACACTTCCTGGAAGCTCCAGCAAAGAAAATGTCAACAAGGCAGGCGCCTATGCCGCGCCACCATCTTGCTCAATGCAGCAATTCTTTTTTCAGCAAAGCCTAATAAAAGTGCAATAAACAAAACGGATACATTCACTGTGTGTTCTGCCTGTCATTTGTTGATGAAACAAAACTAACATCAACACAAGTGACCACCAAGAGCGGATAGTTTAGGCTAAAAAACGATCGGTATCATTGTAGCATTGTTAGCTGCATGCTAACGTCAATGGAGTATGCCATTATAACATATAGCATTGTGGCTAGAAGCTAACGTTAGCTCACGCTACTTAGCCAGCATCAAAACTGATGATATCGCGAGCTATCAGTAGTTAGATAACATTAGAGACAACGCTGTGTGTATTAAACAAAGGTGAATAGATGACTGGGCCATTTTGTTTAATGCTTGTTAAGTTGAAAGAGGAACTCTGAGCTAACAGGGTCTGAATCCTGATAGCTCACGTTAGCCAGCTGCTCATGCCATCGGTAATGCTAGCAGAATGAATGGATGTAAACTTTATTTAACATATTGCATATGGGTACAATACAATACGGCTCAATACAAACAATTGTTAAGGGAATGCAGACTGTTGTAGCTTGGACTGGGGTCCTTATAACAATAACTTGACAACACATGGTAGCTGAAGCTATTTGGGACACGGAGCTCTGTCCCAAACACACACACACACACACTCTGCTGTCACCGGAAGGGCACGCAGATGGTATCTACTGCGCATGGGCGTTTTCGCAACAACGGCTAGCGTGCTGACTACACGCTGTTTGTCGACTCGTTTTTTTGCGTATCTCCAAACGCAAACACAATTTTGCGTTTCAGCCGTATCCACAAAAAAACGCCAAAAAACGCGTTTCTGTGTAGATAGGACATGATACGTCGTCAAAAACGTATAAAAAAACGCCAGGAATACACTAGTCCAGGGGTGGCCAACCAGTCAGAGACTAAGAGCCACAAAAAAATGACTGTGGTACCACAAAGAGCCACACCATATACCAGCGTTTCTCAACCTTTTTTTCAGTCACGGCACCCTTCATGTGTTTATAGGTCTCACCCTCTGGCCTCTGAAGTTGCTAATGTCTTTTTTATTTGGGCCTCACAGGGTTAAAAGTACCCTGTGAGACCCACGGTTGCAAAATTACAAAATCACTTTTAGCCATTTAAAAAAATAATGTTTATTTAAAAAATGTTAAAGGGGAACTATTTTACTATTTCTTTCACTATTTGGGCACTTTTACACAATTCCTGTGAGTCTATGGAACACCTAGGTTTTTTTCAAAAAAAATGCATTGTTTTGTATTTCTAATCAAGTACTAAAAACCGCATTTTTCTACCTCAAGATCTTAAGCCGTTTTGAGGCTGGGCTCCAACCACTGTGTGGCCTGGTGCCAACTGCCACATCAACTGCCACATTATTATGCAGCTGAGAAATCTCTGACATCACAGATATGCACATTTTCAGATGACTCAGTTCAGTGAGGGTGAATATTGTGAGAGGAGAATTGGAAGAATTCGCCAATATGAGAATTAGAGACATATATCCTATTAATATAAGTCCACATAGCTAAGAAACAATGGTAAACACTGAAAAAAGCCATTTATAAGATAGTTCCCCTTTAAGCACATGTATAGTCAATTGGTCCTGTTGTTCAGCCTCACAATGCTATTTGATAGTAAATGTGTTTATATGTCCCACCCTCTGGCCTCTGAAGTTGCTAATTTCTTTTTAATTTGGGCCTCACAGGGTTAACCTCTTAAGCCCGAGATATACAGTAAAAGTGTATATTTTCAGCATTATGTTTGTTTACCAATTATTTTAACTGTTATTAGTGAAATATAAGATTATAGAAATCTCAGGGCATTGAGTCGGAAACCGGCGCATATTGACAGGAGGAAGTGGCACAGCCAAAAGTGAGTGTAGTCTTTTGAAGGAAGAGACTCAGGGCTTTCAAATTTCGAAAAACTACCCTACCCAGCTCACACCAGCCCCTGTCAATCATCTGACTTCTGGATTTACTTTTTAATTTCTCTTATTTTTTGGGATTATCTCCCACAAACCTGAACGTTATTGCCATAAAACAGAACGCAGTTAGTTTCTCTACCTTTCTGTGAACGTCTTGCAAAAAACGGTGTTGCAATATGATGAAGAATGGTGGAGAAATTTACATTATAAAAAAGATGGCAGAATTCAGTACTGTATCTACAAAACCTTCTGTTTAATCATCTTCCCTTTATTCATTTGCTTAGATTTTTCAGGTCTGGTCAATTTTAGCATGGTGTTATTTACAGTCAAAGATAATTTTTTTTTTAAATATAATTGATATTCTCCTTTGGTTCATTACAATTTACTCAAGCCTAGTAACAGACACACTATTTCTGACACTGATCCATATATGTCCCTAGATTCAGATACCAAGAACATGCAAATGGACCATTTAAAAAAAAATTGTAAATGTTTATTCTACGTCCTTATGGAATGAGTGACATAAAAAAAAAAAAAAAGTAAAAAAAAAAAAAAAAGTAATTTTTTTTTTTTTTTTTTTTTTTTTTTTTTTTTTATGGATGGAAGAGCCGCACATTGACGGGCAAAGAGCCGCATGCGGCTCGCGAGCCGCGGGTTGGCCACCCCTGCACTAGTCTAACCTCAGCCTGAGTATGTCATAAATGTCAATATGAATAAAAAATGGGGGACCCTGATGTAAACAAGACAAACGTCTTTCTCTGGTCTGCATCCCCTAACAATTGTGTGTATTGAGCCGTACTGTATTGTACCCATTCTGCAATCTGTTAAATAAAGTTTTCATTCATTCATTCATTCATTCATTCATTCATTCATTCATTCATTCATTCACACTGCACTACTCTACTATACATTACACTACTATACACTACATTACACTACACCACACTGAACTGTAGTGTAGTGGTAATGTGGTGTAGTGTAGTATATAGTAGTGTAGGGCATAGTAGTGTACTACTATATTATGAGAGAGTGTGTGATTGACTATAGTACTATAGTACGTAACTACTATAGTACTTTTGTATCTATAGTTGTATCTCAGCAACAATGTCCTGGACCAATACAAGGAGGGTAAATTGAGGAGATGTCATCATTTTGCATCATGTCCTGTGAAAAACACAAACACAGTTCAAATATGTCCATATTTCCATTGGATTTGCTCCAACACTCCACCAGCTCAATCTGAACATGGGTCATCATGAATGAATGAATGAAAACTTTATTTAACAGATTGCAGAATGGGTACAATACAGTACGGCTCAATACACACAATTGTTAAGGGGATGCAGACCTGAGAAAGACGTTTGTCTTGTTTACATCAGGGTCCCTCATTTTCAATTCATATAGACATTTATGACATACACAACATACATGACATTTATGGCATAGGGACATATAGGTATTTAGTACTGATACATTTGTGAAATAAACGGTATTCAAATATACAGTACGGTTACCCCTAGATCCTGACAGAGTATATACATATGATGGGGAGGGGACTGTACATTAGGAGGGGGTGGGTGGGTGGGAGAGAAATATACATACGGCGGGGAGGGAATATATACATGCGGTGGGGAGGAGACTGTCTATATCTCATTGGTGGGTGGGTTGCACCAACAAGGATTCATTTTTAAACTGAATTAAATCCTGGGTTATCATTTCATTCTTTTGCACCAAACTAGGCAGTATTACATTTAAACTCAGTTTAAATCTCAGTTGAGGTGGTTTAACTTCTGTAATGGCTGCAGAAAGATGAGTGCAATTTAGTTTTATGATGAAGATGATGAGAATTTGAGCTTCTCTGCCAAGCCCTGAGTTGACAAAAAGTAACATTAGCTAGCTAGCTATTATCTTTTTAGCTTATATTTCCCCCCTCTCAAGTTTAACAGTTTAATGTTTATTTGTTGTGAAAATAGTATCATCCAGATTGAACTTATGGTTAAATGGGTTTAATATTGGTTTAAATCATTAAACAAAGATTTACTAAACAAGGATACATTTGAATTGTGCAATATAGCTCTGGTTAATTCTAAATCTGGATTTACTCATTTTACATTTACATTTAACTATTTTAAAACTAGTCTCTAATTTAGATCAAGTAAAATCTAAAAGAGGCCTCGCATGGAATGTTTATGTAGTTATCTTTCTTCGAGGATGGCTGCCTGTAACGTTGCAACCATTATTTTGTGCAAGAGACGACGGTTGCTATCTGCAAAAAAAATGAGAAATATATAAACAAAAACACATTTATTTGGTGTATAATTACTGGATTAATTATAATTAATTCACAGTAGAATAACAATATCATACATTTCAAGTATTTTACATACTCTACCACTGCACAGAAGTTAGGCATTTTCTTCTGAAAGTGGTTACCAATGGTTACAGACAGCCATGCTGGAAGAAAGAGATAAACATTCCATGCAAGGCTTCCATTGGTGCAACCTTGTAGCCTTGGATCGATAATGTTCCTTTTATTGTTATTTTGAATCCTGCCACTAGAGAGCAGCCTAACTACATCATTCAAGACTGCAGAAAAGAGTTCTCAATATGTGTCAAACCAGCCATTCATACTGAATGAGCCTCCACACAGTGTAACTGCATTGCATATCTGAAACATAATAATAATAATAATAATAATAATAATAATAATAATAATAATAATAATAATAATAATAATAATAATAATAATAATAATAATAATAATAATAATAATAATAATAATAATAATATAGTAATATTAATACATGTTGAATATTATTCTCAATACTGTAACATTTTATTTGATCTTAGCATTATTTTAAATTGACCATGGATTTATTCTATAGACAGTGTCTATGTATTTGTTGATTTGTTGTCTGTGTCCCAAACTTTATGTGATATTTATCATGTGTACTTTATATGGGATATTTATCATGTGCACTTCATATGATGTCATATTTATCATGTGTACTTTATATGATGTGATATTTATCATGTGTACTTTATATGTGATATTTATCATGTGTACTTTATATGATGTGATATTTATCATGTGTACTTTATATGTGATATTTATCATGTGTACTTTATATGAGGTGATATTTATCATGTGTACTTTATATGGGGTGATATTTATCATGTGTACTTTATATGAGGTGATATTTATCATGTGTACTTTATATGATGTGATATTTATCATGTGTACTTTATATGATGTTATATTTATCATGTGTACTTTATATGTGATATTTATCATGTGTACTTTATATGATGTGATATTTATCATGTGTACTTTATGTTGTGATATTTATCATGTATACTTTATATGATGTGATATTTATCATGTGTACTTTATATGATGTGATATTTATCATGTGTACTTTATATGTTGTGATATTTATCATGTGTACTTTATATGTTGAGATATTTATCATGTATACTTTATATGTTGTGATATTTATCATGTGTACTTTATATGATGTGATATTTATCATGTGTACTTTATATGATGTGATATTTATCATGTGTACTTTATATGATGTGATATTTATCATGTGTACTTTATATGTTGTGATATTTATCATGTGTACTTTATATGTTGTGATATTTATCATGTATACTTTATATGTTGTGATATTTATCATGTGTACTTTATATGATGTGATATTTATCATGTGTACTTTATATGTTGTGATATTTATCATGTATACTTTATATGATGTGATATTTATCATGTGTACTTTATATGATAATAATAATAATTCATTTTATTTGTATATCGCTTCTCAAGAACCCGAAGTCACTGACAGTAGGCAGAAAAACAAATAAAAACAAAGAAACAAAAAGGAACATAAGACCACAGGGGAAACAGGGAAACAGCATGAGATACACAGAAACATAAAGCCACAGTAACAAAATAACAGGTTGGAGGGGGGGGGGGGGGGGGGTTATGGGTGGGGGGGGGGGTTGAAGGCTAGGGAGAACAGGTGGGTTTTGAGGTGGGATTTGAAGGTGGAGAGTGTGGGGGAGTCTTTGATGGTCTGAGGGGGGGAGTTCCAGAGTCGGGGTGCAGTGCATGAGAAGGCCCGATCACCAACGTTTTTAAGTTTGGATGACGGAGGGAACGGGTGGGGCGGTAAGGAAGAAGGAGATCAGTCAGGTAGGGGGGGAGAGAGTGGAGGACAGGAATGATGTGTTCACGGGACCGGGTGTTAAGTGAGGAGGCGGGCGGCTGAATTTTGGACCATCTTTATATTTCAGTGTACTTTATATGAGGTGATATTTATCATGTGTACTTTATATGATGTGGTATTTATCATGTGTACTTTATATAATGTAATATTTATCAAATGTTCTTTATATGAGGTGATATTTATCATGAGTTCTTCTTATTGCTTCTTTGTTATTTTTCATGTTGTTTTGTTTATTGGCCAGGTCACCCTTGTGAAAGAGGTCCTTGATCTCAATGAGCTAAATACCTGCAAAGGTTCAATTCAATAAAAACTATGTATAAATGCCATTATCACACATAACAATTCAACCTACTGAGCTTCAAGATAAAATGTATAGAAAAAACATACAAATCTGTTTTAGTTGATACAGGTTATAGGATGTTTCATGTTAACATGATGCCAAACATTGTAAACTACTGTATATATTTGAAACATGGCTGGTTACTATCATTCTATTTGCTATTATGACGGGTTCAATGTTTCTTAACACTTCATACTCTTGAAAATAGGCGCAACCCTTAGGCTCTTGGCAAAAAGAAAATAAATCTACAATAGCACCTTCATAAAGGCTTGAGGAGAGGAGAAAAGTGTCAAAGCTTTGCATAACCCAAAGTACTGCTGTATGTGTTGACGCACTATGGGGTATAACCCATGAATTAAAGGATCATCAAAACAGGAGGGCCTCCTTTTTACTCTGCCCAGAATAGGAAGAATGTTTGGCCCTTTACATGAATCTGAAATGGTGGGGGGGGGGGGGGATAAAAAACACAACACATGAGAAACGTTCCGTGTTATTGCTCCATGGTAATTCCATAGTTTCCTGCTCCTTGATTGGTCGGGAGGCGCTGGTAAACAGCACCCAAGGTTGGACCCGGTGGCCCCCCGTGACTCCCTCATTCCAACACGTCCCATCACCAAATAACTTTGAAGTCAAAGACAACAAGGAGGAGAATGTGTCCCCGGGGTCTCTGTGGAATTCATCTAAACACTTCATCTGGGGACCCGTCCAGAAGGGTGATTGGTGATATATACAAGGGAATTCAAATGAGACGCATTGTGTCAAGCGAGAAGCCAGGGAGATTTGTCTGTCCCTGTGGCCCCTCTGCTCCTTTTAACATCCTCTCATGGGCCACTTTGATGTGGACAAGATGATGGAAAAACAAAGAGCCACGGCTCCATTTAATTCCACTGTGGAATGGGTTAGTGGAACAAGTGGGTGGGGTGGGGTTGGGGTGCGGTTGAGTGGGGGTTTCATAAGAAAGTCAATTCACACGGAAGGAACAAAAAAATCACATTTCAGCTGGTGTATCAATCTGCCAGGCCATGGATGGGAATGGAGGAGGGAGGGGGGGTGAGAGAAGAGGGGGAGAGCGATGAGAGAGAGGAAGAGGGGAGTCAGTGAGCGGGGTATGAGAAAGAGAGCTCCAGTTGGTCGCTCTTTAGAAAAAAGGCTCCCCACTCCCCTGCTGGGTCCAGCTCGGCTCCTGTCCCCCTGCTACAATACTGGTGGAGGCATCAGAACCCACCCCTCCCCCTCCCACTCCCCCTCCTCCTCCTCCTCCTCCTCCTCCTCCTCTCTTCATGTCCCCCAACTGCCCTCCATGTGCTGGGGCTGCACTGACAGCCTGGACCCAGAGCCCCAGCATATGGAGGCCAGACCAAGGGGACCTGCTCTCCAACATGCTCCACAGCTGGAGGTCCACTGTAGTGTATTGGGCAGTGATGCAGAAGAGAGGCACACACACGCGCACGCACGCACACACACACACACACACACGCGCACGCACGCACGCACGCACGCACACACACACACACACACACACACACACACACACACACACACACACACACACACACACACACACACACACACACACACACACACACACACACACACACACACACATGCTCTCTCTCTCCCACACACAACAGGTGTTGACATGGTTAAAAAGAGATAAATAGGCTTTGTTTCTAATTACAGTACAGTGTAGAACTTGTTGGCCCTTAACCAGTGGTGATGAGTAAGTACTTTTGCTCACGGTGCATTAAACTTTAGTAGAGTATTTCCATTTCCCTTTATAATTGTACTATATTTCAAAAGAAATATCTTGTGTTTTGATCCATTACATTTATTTGAACCCTGCAGTTTTGAGAAGAAAAACAGAACATGGCCAACTATTGACCAGAACAGCATGTAGAATAGCCTACTTTTATTGTGTTAAAAAGTTGGTATGTGTGATGTCATTACGATGACAAGAGTTTATAGCTTTAGGATATGTGTGATATTATGGCCATCATAAAGTGTGTTCCTTTAATGAAGGGGGGGGGGGGGGGCAGCTCTTGTAACACCTTCACTGTAACCTCCATGGACCTGTGGTCCTTCACTGATAAAAAAAACTGTAACCTCCATGGACCCGGTCGTTCCTGTGCCTCTAGTAGTCTCTCATTTACAGTATCCACTTAACAAAGCATTTGGACCACACTGCTAGGACTATGAGCCAAGAGCACTCGCCGAGCACAGAGAGAGAGAGAGAGAGAGAGAGAGAGAGAGAGAGAGAGAGAGAGAGAGAGCTGTCCTCAACCCCTCAATTCTGACATGGACTAATGTTGACTTGCGGCAGGAATATGAGGCCATTCGGATGCTAATGGTGCTTTGACCACCTCCCCCTTAACCACACGGCCCGAGGTCTCTATAGAATTCCACTCAGCCTCGGTCCCTGTGTGTATGAAGAGAGAGGGGAAGGGGGGGGTGAAAAGAGGAGATAGGGGAAAAAAAGGAAGAGGAAGAAGAAAGAGTTGTGTCAAAGAGCACTTGTTAACTTTTGATGGCAGCAGTTTCTCTCGCTCTGAATCCTCGGCCAGAATCTACAACTTGGAAATATAATCTCAAAGGGCAATTAAACACGCTGATCAAAGATACCGCCACAGCGAGCACTGTTCGCTTTTTTGTTTGTTTTTAATACATAACTTTAAAGAAACAGTCCACCAAAAAAGATTGTCCGTAATCTCACACTTGTTATGGGAAATGTTAAAGGACAAAACGATGAGCCGTTTGTATAAATCATTCTGAGTTGTTATTAAAAATAGAAACATAGTTTATTTCATCTGTGGCCACAAAATGAAAGTTCAGTTTACAGTCAGATACAACATGTGTTCACACACTGAATCTGACCAGCAAAGTGACCAAGAGGTCTGGTCACACCGTACATTATACACAGAAATAGACGTAACATTATACATCAGATATGATGATGAAAGTATAAACAAACTGGGTTCTCAGTAGGCAGGAACAACAAGACCTTGCTTTGGCTGGCTGGAAAGATAACCTTGGTACTTTGGAGTCTCTGCTAGAGACACACACACACATTATACTAGCTGGTCATTTTGAACCAGTCAAGCTGTACAAAGACAAAATGATATCTCAACACAGATCTATAATGACATGATAATATTTCCCACGACACACTGTACAACTATAAACACAAAGGAACAAAGGAATTTTTGTTATTGATGTGATGATATGATATATGATGCCATTATGATGCCACATATTCCAGGAAGTATTAGATACAGTTCAGTGAAATAATGAAAATGAAAAACTATATATATTACATGATTTATTTATGTATTTAAAAAAAAGAAATCAGCATTTCACTAATTGTTTATGTTCACGTTTCCACCAAAGAATAAATTTTTCTATTGTTGCTCTATAATCTACAAGCTGAATACTTACATTTTTTAGCTCATATAACCGTTGCAAACATTTTTCACTATTTTCTTTGCTCTTCCAATGTTCACATCCCCAAATTGGTGAAGTAGTAATGAACAGGCCCGAACACACAAATAGCTGGGCCCCTGAAAAAGTCCAATGAATGGGCACTTATGGGCGGCATAGGGCCACACTGTTGCCTCACAGCAAGAAGGTCCTGAGTTCAAACCCCAGCAGGGGGCTGTGTGGAGTTTGCATGTTCTCCCCATGTTTGTGTGGCTTTCCTCCGGGTATTCAGATGTCCCCCTCACCATAAAAAAAAGCATGCATGCTAGGTTTCCTGCTGGTGCCCTTGACCGAGGTACTGGCATCACAACTGGAGTTGGTCCCCGGGCGCCACACTGTGTGGCTGCTCACTGCTCCTAGATGGTTAGGATGGATCAAACGCAGAGGAGGAATTTACCCCAAGGAAATGAATACAATTTCTTCTTCTTCTTCTTAATCATATCATATATTAAATATACATATACATTATTTCTGGCCTCCATGCCCCCCCCCCCCTGGGGCCCAGAAACCTTTCCACTTTGTCCCCCCTTATGTGTGGCCCTGGTAACGAGTCCGACCTCATTTGATTGACAGGCAGTTTGCTTGTTAGATTTTGAGGGAGATCATACAGGGCTTGTTGTGCTCACTCACTCACTCACTCACTCACTCACTCACTCACTCACTCACTCACTCACTCACTCACTCACTCACTCACTCACTCACTCACTCACTCACTCACTCACTCACTCACTCACTCACTCACTCACTCACTCACTCACTCACTCACTCACTCACTTATACAGTACATGGACATTTTGTGAGGGACGTTTTGTGGGATGCACGCGCAGCCAGGTTATGTCTCTCTCTCTCTCTCTCTCTCTCTGGTCACCTCAACATTTTACACTGTGGCACTTTATTCATTCATTTGATACGTTATTCATTAACTTATTATGTGAAGACTGGCACTTTTTTCTTTAACACTGGACAGTTTTCATTGTCAAAAAACGTCTGATCCAGGGGTCTTAAAGACCTGCTAGCGGTTGCGCTGCTCCATTTGCAAACCACAGCTTTATCGACTGCTTCAGCTAACTAACCCAAAGTAGTTACTGTGACGCCTGCTGGCGTAATTCTGTCGTGGGTCTTGGTGGTTTCGTGCTTGTTGTGTTCTACATCATGGCTTGTTGTGTTCTACGTCACGGCTTGTGTTCTACGTCACGGCTTGTTGCGTTCTATGTCACGGCTTGTTGCGTTCTACGTCACGGCTTGTGTTCTACGTCACGGCTTGTTGCGTTCTACATCACGGCTTGTTGTGTTCTACGTCACGGCTTGTGTTCTACATCACGGCTTGTTGTGTTCTACATCACGGCTTGTGTTCTACATCACGGCTTGTTGTGTTCTACGTCACGGCTTGTGTTCTACATCACGGCTTGTTGTGTTCTACATCACGGCTTGTTGTGTTCTACGTCACGGCTTGTGTTCTACATCACGGCTTGTGTTCTACATCACGGCTTGTTGTGTTCTACATCACGGCTTGTTGCGTTCTGCATCACGGCTTGTTGCGTTCTATGTCACGGCTTGTGTTCTACGTCACGGCTTGTTGTGTTCTACATCACGGCTTGTTGTGTTCTACATCACGGCTTGTTGCGTTCTGCATCACGGCTTGTTGCGTTCTATGTCACGGCTTGTGTTCTACGTCACGGCTTGTTGTGTTCTACGTCACGGCTTGTGTTCTATGTCACGGCTTGTTGTGTTCTACATCACGGCTTGTTGCGTTCTGCATCACGGCTTGTTGCGTTCTATGTCACGGCTTGTGTTCTACGTCACGGCTTGTTGTGTTCTACGTCACGGCTTGTGTTCTATGTCACGGCTTGTTGTGTTCTATGTCACTGCTTGTTGTGTTCTATGTCACCGCTTGTTGTGTTCTACGTCACCGCTTGTTGTGTTCTACGTCACGGCTTGTTGTGTTCTATGTCACGGCTTGTGTTCTACGTCACGGCTTGTTGTGTTCTACGTCACGGCTTGTGTTCTATGTCACGGCTTGTTGTGTTCTATGTCACGGCTTGTTGTGTTCTATGTCACTGCTTGTTGTGTTCTACGTCACTACTTGTTGTGTTCTACGTCACGGCTTGTTGTGTTCTACGTCACCGCTTGTTGTGTTCTATGTCACCGCTTGTTGTGTTCTATGTCACTGCTTGTTGTGTTCTATGTCACCGCTTGTTGTGTTCTACGTCACCCCTTGTTGTGTTCTACGTCACCGCTTGTTGTGTTCTACGTCACTGCTTGTTGTGTTCTATGTCACCCCTTGTTGTGTTCTACGTCACCGCTTGTTGTGTTCTACGTCACAGCTTGTTGTGTTCTACGTCACCCCTTGTTGTGTTCTACGTCACTGCTTGTTGTGTTCATACGTCACCGCTTGTTGTGTTCTATGTCAACGCTTGTTGTGTTCTACGTCACCGCTTGTTGTGTTCTACGTCACTGCTTGTTGTGTTCTACGTCACCCCTTGTTGTGTTCTACGTCACTGCTTGTTGTGTTCATACGTCACTGCTTGTTGTGTTCTATGTCAACGCTTGTTGTGTTCTACGTCACTGCTTGTTGTGTTCATACGTCACCGCTTGTTGTGTTCTATGTCACCGCTTGTTGTGTTCTATGTCACTGCTTGTTGTGTTCTATGTCAACGCTTGTTGTGTTCTACGTCACTGCTTGTTGTGTTCTATGTCACTGCTTGTTGTGTTCTATGTCACAGCTTGTTGTGTTCTATGTCACCGCTTGTTGTGTTCTATGTCACCGCTTGTTGTGTTCTACGTCACCGCTTGTTGTGTTCTATGTCACAGCTTGTTGTGTTCTACGTCACCGCTTGTTGTGTTCTACGTCACGGCTTGTTGTGTTCTATGTCACCGCTTGTTGTGTTCTATGTCACCGCTTGTTGTGTTCTACGTCACCGCTTGTTGTGTTCTATGTCACAGCTTGTTGTGTTCTACGTCACCGCTTGTTGTGTTCTACGTCACCGCTTGTTGTGTTCTATGTCACAGCTTGTTGTGTTCTATGTCACCGCTTGTTGTGTTCTACGTCACCGCTTGTTGTGTTCTATGTCACCACTTGTTGTGTTCTACGTCACCGCTTGTTGTGTTCTACGTCACGGCTTGTTGTGTTCTATGTCACCACTTGTTGTGTTCTATGTCACTGCTTGTTGTGTTCTATGTCACTGCTTGTTGTGTTCTATGTCACTGCTTGTTGTGTTCTACGTCACCACTTGTTGTGTTCTACGTCACCGCTTGTTGTGTTCTACGTCACTGCTTGTTGTGTTCATATGTCACCGCTTGTTGTGTTCTACGTCACCGCTTGTTGTGTTCTATGTCACCGCTTGTTGTGTTCATACGTCACCGCTTGTTGTGTTCTACGTCACCGCTTGTTGTGTTCTACGTCACGGCTTGTTGTGTTCTATGTCACCGCTTGTTGTGTTCTATGTCACCGCTTGTTGTGTTCATACGTCACCGCTTGTTGTGTTCTATGTCACCGCTTGTTGTGTTCATACGTCACCGCTTGTTGTGTTCTACGTCACCGCTTGTTGTGTTCTATGTCACCGCTTGTTGTGTTCATACGTCACCGCTTGTTGTGTTCTACGTCACCGCTTGTTGTGTTCTATGTCACTGCTTGTTGTGTTCTATGTCATGTCTTGTTGTGTTCTACATCACCGCTTGTTGTGTTCTATGTCACTGCTTGTTGTGTTCTATGTCACCGCTTGTTGTGTTCTATGTCACCGCTTGTTGTGTTCATACGTCACCGCTTGTTGTGTTCTACGTCACGGCTTGTTGTGTTCTACGTCACGGCTTGTTGTGTTCTACGTCACGGCTTGTTGTGTTCATACGTCACCGCTTGTTGTGTTCTACGTCACGGCTTGTTGTGTTCTATGTCACTGCTTGTTGTGTTCTACGTCACAGCTTGTTGTGTTCTACGTCACCGCTTGTTGTGTTCTACGTCACGGCTTGTTGTGTTCTACGTCACGGCTTGTGTTCTACGTCACGGCTTGTTGTGTTCTATGTCACTGCTTGTTGTGTTCTACGTCACGGCTTGTTGTGTTCTACGTCACGGCTTGTTGTGTTCTATGTCACGGCTTGTTGTGTTCTACGTCACGGCTTGTTGTGTTCTATGTCATGGCTTGTTGTGTTCTACGTCACCGCTTGTTGTGTTCTACGTCACTGCTTGTTGTGTTCTATGTCACCACTTGTTGTGTTCTACGTCACCGCTTGTTGTGTTCTACGTCACCGCTTGTTGTGTTCTACGTCACCGCTTGTTGTGTTCTACGTCACCGCTTGTTGTGTTCTACGTCACCGCTTGTTGTGTTCTACGTCACCGCTTGTTGTAATAATAATAATAATACATCTATTTTATATAGCGCTTTTCCAGGTGCTCAAAGACGCTTTACATGGGCAGGAGAGACAAACTATGGCAAAACAAAAAAACAGAACAAAAATAATACATGACAAAAATAAAATAACACCGACAGAATTAGAGGTCAAAAGCAAGATTGAAAAGGTGGGTTTTGAGGGCTGATTTAAAAGATGTCAGGGTGTTTGCATCACGGATATGGCTGGGGAGGGCATTCCAGAGGGAGGGGGCAGCAGCAGCGAAGGCCCTGTCGCCCCAGGTCCGGAGCCTGGTCGTGGGAGGTGTTAGGAGGTTGGCATCTGCAGACCTAAGGCGACGGGTGGGCGTGTGACGGTGGAGGAGGTCGGACAGGTAGGGAGGGGCAAGGTTGTTGAGGGCTTTGAATGTGATGAGTAGTATTTTAAAATGTATCCTGTATTTGATTGGAAGCCAGTGGAGGTCGTGGAGGACAGGGGTGATGTGATCAGAGCGACGGGTGGAGGTGAGCATGCGGGCAGCAGAGTTTTGGACATATTGGAGTTTATTGAGGAGAGTGTTTGGTGAGCCGTAGAGGATGCTGTTGTGTTCTACGTCACGGCTTGTTGTGTTCTACGTCACGGCTTGTTGTGTTCTACGTCACGGCTTGTTGTGTTCTACGTCACGGCTTGTTGTGTTCTACGTCACCACTTGTTGTGTTCTACGTCACCGCTTGTTGTGTTCTACGTCACCACTTGTTGTGTTCTATGTCACCACTTGTTGTGTTCTACGTCACCGCTTGTTGTGTTCTACGTCACCACTTGTTGTGTTCTATGTCACCGCTTGTTGTGTTCTACGTCACCACTTGTTGTGTTCTATGTCACCACTTGTTGTGTTCTACGTCACCGCTTGTTGTGTTCTATGTCACCGCTTGTTGTGTTCTACGTCACCACTTGTTGTGTTCTATGTCACCGCTTGTTGTGTTCTACGTCACCACTTGTTGTGTTCTACGTCACCACTTGTTGTGTTCTATGTCACCGCTTGTTGTGTTCTACGTCACCGCTTGTTGTGTTCTATGTCACCGATTGTTGTGTTCTACGTCACCGCTTGTTGTGTTCTATGTCACCACTTGTTGTGTTCTACGTCACCGATTGTTGTGTTCTACGTCACCGCTTGTTGTGTTCTATGTCACCACTTGTTGTGTTCTACGTCACCGCTTGTTGTGTTCTATGTCACCACTTGTTGTGTTCTATGTCACCGCTTGTTGTGTTCTATGTCACCGCTTGTTGTGTTCTACGTCACCGCTTGTTGTGTTCATACGTCACCGCTTGTTGTGTTCTACGTCACGGCTTGTTGTGTTCTACGTCACGGCTTGTTGTGTTCTACGTCACGGCTTGTTGTGTTCATACGTCACCGCTTGTTGTGTTCTACGTCACAGCTTGTTGTGTTCTACGTCACCGCTTGTTGTGTTCTACGTCACGGCTTGTTGTGTTCTACGTCACGGCTTGTGTTCTACGTCACGGCTTGTTGTGTTCTATGTCACTGCTTGTTGTGTTCTACGTCACGGCTTGTTGTGTTCTACGTCACGGCTTGTTGTGTTCTATGTCACGGCTTGTTGTGTTCTACGTCACGGCTTGTTGTGTTCTATGTCATGGCTTGTTGTGTTCTACGTCACCGCTTGTTGTGTTCTACGTCACCGCTTGTTGTGTTCTACGTCACCGCTTGTTGTAATAATAATAATAATACATCTATTTTATATAGCGCTTTTCCAGGTGCTCAAAGACGCTTTACATGGGCAGGAGAGACAAACTATGGCAAAACAAAAAAACAGAACAAAAATAATACATGACAAAAATAAAATAACACCGACAGAATTAGAGGTCAAAAGCAAGATTGAAAAGGTGGGTTTTGAGGGCTGATTTAAAAGATGTCAGGGTGTTTGCATCACGGATATGGCTGGGGAGGGCATTCCAGAGGGAGGGGGCAGCAGCAGCGAAGGCCCTGTCGCCCCAGGTCCGGAGCCTGGTCGTGGGAGGTGTTAGGAGGTTGGCATCTGCAGACCTAAGGCGACGGGTGGGCGTGTGACGGTGGAGGAGGTCGGACAGGTAGGGAGGGGCAAGGTTGTTGAGGGCTTTGAATGTGATGAGTAGTATTTTAAAATGTATCCTGTATTTGATTGGAAGCCAGTGGAGGTCGTGGAGGACAGGGGTGATGTGATCAGAGCGACGGGTGGAGGTGAGCATGCGGGCAGCAGAGTTTTGGACATATTGGAGTTTATTGAGGAGAGTGTTTGGTGAGCCGTAGAGGATGCTGTTGTGTTCTACGTCACGGCTTGTTGTGTTCTACGTCACGGCTTGTTGTGTTCTACGTCACGGCTTGTTGTGTTCTACGTCACGGCTTGTTGTGTTCTACGTCACCACTTGTTGTGTTCTACGTCACCGCTTGTTGTGTTCTACGTCACCACTTGTTGTGTTCTATGTCACCACTTGTTGTGTTCTACGTCACCGCTTGTTGTGTTCTACGTCACCACTTGTTGTGTTCTATGTCACCGCTTGTTGTGTTCTACGTCACCACTTGTTGTGTTCTATGTCACCACTTGTTGTGTTCTACGTCACCGCTTGTTGTGTTCTATGTCACCGCTTGTTGTGTTCTACGTCACCACTTGTTGTGTTCTATGTCACCGCTTGTTGTGTTCTACGTCACCACTTGTTGTGTTCTATGTCACCGCTTGTTGTGTTCTACGTCACCGCTTGTTGTGTTCTATGTCACCGATTGTTGTGTTCTACGTCACCGCTTGTTGTGTTCTATGTCACCACTTGTTGTGTTCTACGTCACCGATTGTTGTGTTCTACGTCACCGCTTGTTGTGTTCTATGTCACCACTTGTTGTGTTCTACGTCACCGCTTGTTGTGTTCTATGTCACCACTTGTTGTGTTCTATGTCACCGCTTGTTGTGTTCTATGTCACTGCTTGTTGTGTTCTACGTCACCGCTTGTTGTGTTCTATGTCACTGCTTGTTGTGTTCTACGTCACGGCTTGTTGTGTTCTATGTCACTGCTTGTTGTGTTCTATGTCACGGCTTGTTGTGTTCTATGTCACCACTTGTTGTGTTCTACATCACGGCTTGTTGTGTTCTATGTCACGGCTTGTTGTGTTCTATGTCACCACTTGTTGTGTTCTACGTCACCGCTTGTTGTGTTCTACGTCACCACTTGTTGTGTTCTACGTCACCACTTGTTGTGTTCTACGTCACCACTTGTTGTGTTCTATGTCACCGCTTGTTGTGTTCTACGTCACCACTTGTTGTGTTCTACGTCACCACTTGTTGTGTTCTATGTCACCGCTTGTTGTGTTCTACGTCACCACTTGTTGTGTTCTATGTCACCGCTTGTTGTGTTCTATGTCACCGCTTGTTGTGTTCATACGTCACGGCTTGTTGTGTTCTATGTCACCGCTTGTTGTGTTCTATGTCACGGCTTGTTGTGTTCTACGTCACCACTTGTTGTGTTCTATGTCACCGCTTGTTGTGTTCTATGTCACCGCTTGTTGTGTTCATACGTCACGGCTTGTTGTGTTCTATGTCACCGCTTGTTGTGTTCTATGTCACGGCTTGTTGTGTTCTACGTCACCACTTGTTGTGTTCTACGTCACCACTTGTTGTGTTCTATGTCACCGCTTGTTGTGTTCTATGTCACGGCTTGTTGTGTTCTACGTCACCACTTGTTGTGTTCTATGTCACCGCTTGTTGTGTTCTATGTCACGGCTTGTTGTGTTCTACGTCACCACTTGTTGTGTTCATACGTCACCGCTTGTTGTGTTCTACGTCACGGCTTGTTGTGTTCTACGTCACCACTTGTTGTGTTCTACGTCACGGCTTGTTGTGTTCTACGTCACCGCTTGTTGTGTTCTACGTCACGGCTTGTTGTGTTCTATGTCACGGCTTGTTGTGTTCTACGTCACTGCTTGTTGTGTTCTACGTCACCACTTGTTGTGTTCTACGTCACGGCTTGTTGTGTTCTATGTCACCACTTGTTGTGTTCTATGTCACCACTTGTTGTGTTCTACGTCACCACTTGTTGTGTTCTACGTCACGGCTTGTTGTGTTCTATGTCACCACTTGTTGTGTTCTACGTCACCACTTGTTGTGTTCTACGTCACGGCTTGTTGTGTTCTACGTCACCACTTGTTGTGTTCTACGTCACCGCTTGTTGTGTTCATACGTCACTACTTGTTGTGTTCTATGTCACCGCTTGTTGTGTTCTATGTCACTGCTTGTTGTGTTCTATGTCACGGCTTGTTGTGTTCTATGTCACCACTTGTTGTGTTCATACGTCACCGCTTGTTGTGTTCTATGTCACCGATTGTTGTGTTCTACGTCACTGCTTGTTGTGTTCTATGTCACTGCTTGTTGTGTTCTACGTCACGGCTTGTTGTGTTCTATGTCACTGCTTGTTGTGTTCTATGTCACGGCTTGTTGTGTTCTATGTCACGGCTTGTTGTGTTCTACGTCACCACTTGTTGTGTTCTACGTCACGGCTTGTTGTGTTCTATGTCACGGCTTGTTGTGTTCATACGTCACCACTTGTTGTGTTCTACGTCACGGCTTGTTGTGTTCTACGTCACCACTTGTTGTGTTCTACGTCACGGCTTGTTGTGTTCTATGTGACCGCTTGTTGTGTTCTACGTCACGGCTTGTTGTGTTCTACGTCACTGCTTGTTGTGTTCTATGTCACCGCTTGTTGTGTTCTATGTCACGGCTTGTTGTGTTCTATGTCACCACTTGTTGTGTTCTACGTCACCGCTTGTTGTGTTCTATGTCACCGCTTGTTGTGTTCTATGTCACGGCTTGTTGTGTTCTATGTCACCACTTGTTGTGTTCTACGTCACCGCTTGTTGTGTTCTACGTCACCGCTTGTTGTGTTCTATGTCACCGCTTGTTGTGTTCTACGTCACGGCTTGTTGTGTTCTACGTCACCGCTTGTTGTGTTCTACGCCACGGCTTGTTGTGTTCTACGTCACCGCTTGTTGTGTTCATACGTCACCGATTGTTGTGTTCTACGTCACTGCTTGTTGTGTTCTATGTCACCGATTGTTGTGTTCTACGTCACTGCTTGTTGTGTTCTATGTCATGTCTTGTTGTGTTCTACATCACCGCTTGTTGTGTTCTATGTCACCGCTTGTTGTGTTCTATGTCATGGCTTGTTGTGTTCTATGTCACAGCTTGTTGTGTTCTATGTCACCGCTTGTTGTGTTCTATGTCACCGCTTGTTGTGTTCTACGTCACCGCTTGTTCACATAGACCACTGCAACACTTCCGGTACTTTGAGCTCATGGAAGATAGTGGGGGAAGGGGGGAAGGGGGGAAGGGGGGAAGGGGGGAAAGGGAGTGTGTGGGGATCAAATGAATGAATGTTGATTTGAGCCTTGACATATGTAGTTGTAGCTACGACTGTGGGGGTGCTGGAGACATGATCCAATAGACTTTTTTAACCCCAAGTCAATCGACACTTTCTCAGTCGAGCTATAGTCACTTTTGCGCACATACTCCCCAACTGGCGAATGCGCAGATTGGCCAGGGAGTCAGTATAGCATACTGTATATGGAATATATTGGTGCAGGTTAAGGCTGGGTGGTAGAGTTTTACCAATGCCATACAGCAGTGGTGAGCTGTAGCAGCAGTGGTGAGCTATAGTAGACCAGCAGTAGTGAGCTGTAGCAGAGCAGCAGTGAGCTGTAGCAGAGCAGCAGTGAGCTGTAGCAGAGCAGCAGTAGTGAGCTGTAGCAGCAGTAGTGAGCTGTAGCAGAGCAGCAGTAGTGAGCTGTAGCAGCAGCAGTGAGCTGTAGCAGAGCAGCAGTGAGCTGTAGCAGAGCAGCAGTGAGCTGTAGCAGAGCAGCAGTAGTGAGCTGTAGCAGCAGTAGTGAGCTGTAGCAGAGCAGCAGTGAGCTGTAGCAGAGCAGCAGTGAGCTGTAGCAGAGCAGCAGTAGTGAGCTGTAGCAGCAGTAGTGAGCTGTAGCAGAGCAGCAGTAGTGAGCTGTAGCAGCAGTAGTGAGCTGTAGCAGCAGTAGTGAGCTGTAGCAGAGCAGCAGTGAGCTGTAGCAGAGCAGCAGTAGTGAGCTGTAGCAGCAGTAGTGAGCTGTAGCAGCAGTAGTGAGCTGTAGCAGAGCAGCAGTAGTGAGCTGTAGCTGCAGTAGTGAGCTGTAGCAGAGCAGCAGTAGTGAGCTGTAGCAGCTGTAGCAGCAGTGAGCTGTAGCAGCAGTAGTGAGCTGTAGCAGAGCAGCAGTAGTGAGCTGTAGCAGAGCAGCAGTAGTGAGCTGTAGCAGAGCAGCAGTAGTGAGCTGTAGCAGCAGTAGTGAGCTGTAGCAGAGCAGCAGTAGTGAGCTGTAGCAGAGCAGCAGTAATGAGCTGTAGCAGCAGTAGTGAGCTGTAGCAGAGCAGCAGTGGTGAGCTGTAGCAGCAGTAGTGAGCTGTAGCAGAGCAGCAGTAGTGAGCTGTAGCAGCAGTAGTGAGCTGTAGCAGAGCAGCAGTAGTGAGCTGTAGCAGAGCAGCAGTAGTGAGCTGTAGCAGCAGTAGTGAGCTGTAGCAGCAGTAGTGAGCTGTAGCAGAGCAGCAGTAGTGAGCTGTAGCAGCAGTAGTGAGCTGTAGCAGCAGTAGTGAGCTGTAGCAGAGCAGCAGTAGTGAGCTGTAGCAGCAGTAGTGAGCTGTAGCAGAGCAGCAGTAGTGAGCTGTAGCAGCAGTAGTGAGCTGTAGCAGAGCAGCAGTAGTGAGCTGTAGCAGAGCAGCAGTAGTGAGCTGTAGCAGAGCAGCAGTAGTGAGCTGTAGCAGCAGTAGTGAGCTGTAGCAGCAGTAGTGAGCTGTAGCAGAGCAGCAGTAGTGAGCTGTAGCAGAGCAGCAGTAGTGAGCTGTAGCAGAGCAGCAGCAGTGAGCTGTAGCAGAGCAGCAGTAGTGAGCTGTAGCAGCAGTAGTGAGCTGTAGCAGCAGTAGTGAGCTGTAGCAGAGCAGCAGTAGTGAGCTGTAGCAGCAGTAGTGAGCTGTAGCAGAGCAGCAGTAGTGAGCTGTAGCAGCAGTAGTGAGCTGTAGCAGAGCAGCAGTAGTGAGCTGTAGCAGAGCAGCAGTAGTGAGCTGTAGCAGAGCAGCAGTAGTGAGCTGTAGCAGCAGTAGTGAGCTGTAGCAGCAGTAGTGAGCTGTAGCAGAGCAGCAGTAGTGAGCTGTAGCAGAGCAGCAGTAGTGAGCTGTAGCAGAGCAGCAGCAGTGAGCTGTAGCAGAGCAGTAGTGAGCTGTAGCAGAGCAGTAGTGAGCTATTGAGTTGCTATTGCATGCACTCATCTGTGTTCCACTACACACATGAGTGCATGCTTACCAACTGTCCGTCTGCAACACTACTATCACCAACATCTAAGAAGGGAGATCCCCCCTTGAATGGCCCTTCTAAGGTTTCTCTCCTCCACACTGCCTGTGGAGCTTTTTTCCCTATTGTTAGGTTTTAGTGAGTTTTTCCTTACCTTCGCGTGGGGTATGTCTGGGAGTGTTGCATTCTTTCATTTATTTGCATCCATCTAAAAATGTTTGCACCTTATGGTGTTCTTGTTCTGTTCTTGACTTATTGTTATGTTTTCGTCTTGACTTGTTTAAAGAAGATCTGTACGGCCCATGGGGACATTAACGTGTGTTGTCGGGCCCTATAAATAAATTTGATTTGATTTGATTTGATTAGCTGTAGCAGCAGTAGTGAGCTGTAGCAGAGCAGCAGTAGTGAGCTGTAGTAGCAGTAGTGAGCTGTAGCAGAGCAGCAGTAGTGAGCTGTAGCAGCAGTAGTGAGCTGTAGCAGCAGTAGTGAGCTGTAGCAGAGCAGCAGTAGTGAGCTGTAGCAGAGCAGCAGTAGTGAGCTGTAGCAGAGCAGCAGTAGTGAGCTGTAGCAGAGCAGCAGTAGTGAGCTGTAGTAGAGCAGCAGTAGTGAGCTGTAGCAGCAGTAGTGAGCTGTAGCAGAGCAGCAGTAGTGAGCTGTAGCAGAGCATCAGTAGTGAGCTGTAGCAGAGCAGCAGTAGTGAGCTGTAGCAGCAGTAGTGAGCTGTAGCAGAGCAGCAGTAGTGAGCTGTAGTAGCAGTAGTGAGCTGTAGCAGAGCAGCAGTAGTGAGCTGTAGCAGCAGTAGTGAGCTGTAGCAGCAGTAGTGAGCTGTAGCAGAGCAGCAGTAGTGAGCTGTAGCAGAGCAGCAGTAGTGAGCTGTAGCAGAGCAGCAGTAGTGAGCTGTAGCAGAGCAGCAGTAGTGAGCTGTAGCAGAGCAGCAGTAGTGAGCTGTAGCAGCAGTAGTGAGCTGTAGCAGCAGTAGTGAGCTGTAGCAGAGCAGCAGTAGTGAGCTGTAGCAGAGCAGCAGTAGTGAGCTGTAGCAGAGCAGCAGCAGTGAGCTGTAGCAGAGCAGTAGTGAGCTGTAGCAGAGCAGTAGTGAGCTATTGAGTTGCTATTGCATGCACTCATCTGTGTTCCACTACACACATGAGTGCATGCTTACCAACTGTCCGTCTGCAACACTACTATCACCAACATCTAAGAAGGGAGATCCCCCCTTGAATGGCCCTTCTAAGGTTTCTCTCCTCCACACTGCCTGTGGAGCTTTTTTCCCTATTGTTAGGTTTTAGTGAGTTTTTCCTTACCTTCGCGTGGGGTATGTCTGGGAGTGTTGCATTCTTTCATTTATTTGCATCCATCTAAAAATGTTTGCACCTTATGGTGTTCTTGTTCTGTTCTTGACTTATTGTTATGTTTTCGTCTTGACTTGTTTAAAGAAGATCTGTACGGCCCATGGGGACATTAACGTGTGTTGTCGGGCCCTATAAATAAATTTGATTTGATTTGATTTGATTAGCTGTAGCAGCAGTAGTGAGCTGTAGCAGAGCAGCAGTAGTGAGCTGTAGTAGCAGTAGTGAGCTGTAGCAGAGCAGCAGTAGTGAGCTGTAGCAGCAGTAGTGAGCTGTAGCAGCAGTAGTGAGCTGTAGCAGAGCAGCAGTAGTGAGCTGTAGCAGAGCAGCAGTAGTGAGCTGTAGCAGAGCAGCAGTAGTGAGCTGTAGCAGAGCAGCAGTAGTGAGCTGTAGTAGAGCAGCAGTAGTGAGCTGTAGCAGCAGTAGTGAGCTGTAGCAGAGCAGCAGTAGTGAGCTGTAGCAGAGCATCAGTAGTGAGCTGTAGCAGAGCAGCAGTAGTGAGCTGTAGCAGCAGTAGTGAGCTGTAGCAGAGCAGCAGTAGTGAGCTGTAGTAGCAGTAGTGAGCTGTAGCAGAGCAGCAGTAGTGAGCTGTAGCAGCAGTAGTGAGCTGTAGCAGCAGTAGTGAGCTGTAGCAGAGCAGCAGTAGTGAGCTGTAGCAGAGCAGCAGTAGTGAGCTGTAGCAGAGCAGCAGTAGTGAGCTGTAGTAGAGCAGCAGTAGTGAGCTGTAGCAGCAGTAGTGAGCTGTAGCAGAGCATCAGTAGTGAGCTGTAGCAGAGCAGCAGTAGTGAGCTGTAGCAGAGCAGCAGTAGTGAGCTGTAGTAGAGCAGCAGTAGTGAGCTGTAGCAGAGCAGCAGTAGTGAGCTGTAGCAGAGCAGCAGTAGTGAGCTGTAGCAGCAGTAGTGAGCTGTAGCAGCAGTAGTGAGCTGTAGCAGAGCAGCAGTAGTGAGCTGTAGCAGCAGTAGTGAGCTGTAGCAGAGCAGCAGTAGTGAGCTGTAGCAGAGCAGCAGTAGTGAGCTGTAGCAGAGCAGCAGTGAGCTGTAGCAGCAGTAGTGAGCTGTAGCAGAGCAGCAGTGAGCTGTAGCAGCAGTAGTGAGCTGTAGCAGCAGTAGTGAGCTGTAGCAGCAGTAGTATTGAGCTGTAGCAGCAGTAGTGAGCTGTAGCAGAGCAGCAGTAGTGAGCTGGCAGCAGTAGTGAGCTGTAGCAGAGCAGCAGTAGTGAGCTGTAGCAGAGCAGCAGTAGTGAACTGTAGCAGAGCAGCAGTGAGCTGTAGCAGCAGTAGTGAGCTGTAGCAGAGCAGCAGTGAGCTGTAGCAGCAGTAGTGAGCTGTAGCAGCAGTAGTGAGCTGTAGCAGCAGTAGTGAGCTGTAGCAGAGCAGCAGTAGTGAGCTGTAGCAGCAGTAGTGAGCTGTAGCAGCAGTAGTGAGCCAATATGAGGGCACCCGTGGATGTGCTCACAAAGGTTTTGTTGCTTTTATCAACAAGCCCAAACATTCTAGCTAACGTCTACAACATACCTTTTGTGATATCTTGTGGCCTGTGTGGGAACTCTTTCCCCATCGCTGTAGCCTCTTCTGGAGACGGGTACTGTTCACAGAACCGCTCGAGCACATCGCTGTATTTAGTCGACACTGACTCCGACTCCCAGTCGACATTTGAGGCTATATTGCTCGTTTTGTACTCCAATGTAACGTCTAGCAGCAGTATCACCTCGTCGGCGGTCCAAGTAAATTGATCTTTTAAAATGTTTGCCATAGCTAGAAATCTTGCTGTTATCTTGTTGTCCTGTACAGTGACTAGCGGACATGCGTGCTCTGTTTTTCATAGCCCCCGGTGCTCGCGACGAGAGTACCTGAGTACCTGAGTACCTGCCCGCGCATGCTCAGTGTTGAATTCAGTGATGAGATCGTTGTCGTCTGACCATGCCAGGCTTCTGGCAACGAGAGAGTTCAGGAGACAACGTGTCGTCTAACCTGACTGTGTTTTTTTTCACGTGTGAAAATGCAACGTTGTGCTTTCCCCTCGTGTAACTTTAGCCTAAGCGTCAGGTGGAGCGTCGGCGGGGACAAGGGTCATCAGTTAGAGCCATGACCCTCTAGGGTCTGAGAGGGATCTTTGCTGCTTGGCCTGGCCTGGCACAATAAATCGCTGCGGAAAGGACAGGTGGTCATTAAAACCGCTGTAATCCCCTCCATGAATAGCTCATAGGCTGAGAGGGTGAGAGAAAGAGGGAGAGATGGAGAGAGAGAGAGAGAGGGATGGAGAGAGAGAGAAAGAGGGAGAGATGGAGAGAGAGGGAGAATGAGGAAGAGAGGGAAAGGGAGAGAGAGAGGCGAGATATAGAGGGAGAGAGAAAATAGAGAGAGAAGGAGAGAGAGGGAACGGGGTGCGTTTGATGCTCGGGACCGCAGGGCTCTTTAGCGGGGTCCGTGGGCGGCGCTTCAGAGCGGATGTGTTAACAGTTTCGGGCTCAATGGAGAGAGAAATCCCCACAAAGGGAGGTGTACAAATATTGTGGGAAATCCGTCCCCTCTTTAATATTTCATGAAGGCCCACAATCTATTCATGGGACTCCATTCCTTTGGAGGGGCCCGCATTCAGGGGCTCACTCCGCCGGCTCAATGGGCAGCCCTTAATTGAGTGCCCGTTCATTCTTCGTCTCCCTGGCAGATTGTTCCCCTGTGAAAGCCCCATGCCTCTTCATCCTCCTCCTCATCTCGCTGAGAGCGGCTGAAGAAAGGCAGTGGGGGGGGGGCACGCCTTGCTGGTGGTGCGTGTGGGAGGGTGGAGTGAGGGAATGGGGGGTGGGGGGGGGGGTTGGTTGTGGATCAAATATGATAATAGGACGAGAGGGGATAGTGGTGCTCCACTGGGGTGGGGGTAGGGGGCTAATCCTTGGGGTGGGGGTCGGGGTTTCCTGGGAGGGGTGGCATTCCTTTAGGCGAGAGAGTGTGTGTCATGTGTGTGTGTGTGTGTGTGGGGAGGAAGATAGTGTGTGTGACTTACCCTGTAAGTCCTCAGAGGTTTATGTTGCCCTGAACGGTTCTTGGCACTGAAAGAGCAAACTGGTGCCATGGAGCACGAGAGCGACTGCTGCGGAGGAGAGCGAGGTCGGCTCTGGTTAACTGCTGATCTGTTTGACTGAAGGGTCGTCTCCTTGACAGTGGGATTTTCAGCGTTTCAACGACCTCCACTTTGAAAACCTCTCTCTACACTGCGCACCCATTTCATATCAATGATGCTTTGCGCAGAATCTCCCCTCAATCTCAGTCCGTTTCTCTTTGCAGTAAGACATAATTTGTTTATTTTTCCATCATACAATCACTTTCCTCAAATATGCACTTGTTGGGAATATCACATCCAATACCATTTTAGTAACCCTACCACACTACCACAGCCACGAGTCAAAATCAAACCCGGTCAATGTGGTGACTGAAAATGTGTGGATGAAGATCTCACAGATCAGCCTGAGACCAGGGCCATAAATGTACACCTCATGCCTGCACTGAGCGCTTCATCCGGCCTTAGGGCTGGCGCCGCATGGTGCAGGCTCCATGGTGGAGGACCAGCTGGGAGTGTGACCCAAAGGCCTGTGTGTAATCAGGGGCTCCTGGGTGCCTCCAGCTGCAGGCCGGGTTCCTGATCCCTGATTAAAGGTCATCCTGCTCCATCTAAGGGCCTGTAAGACTCTAGGAGCCCGGCTCACTCCTGGTGAGTCCCCCTCTCCCGCCCACATGTGTGTCCAACAGGCTTAGGCCTGCTCATGAAGGATGGAGATGACCTGCAGAGAGGAGTCCCAGAGAGAGGAAAATCCTCTACAACCACCTCGGAGCACACACACACACACACACACACACACACACACACACACACACACACACACACACACACACACACACACACACACACACGCACACGCACACGCACACGCACACACACGCACACGCACACGCACACGCACACGCACACACACACGCACACGCACACACACACACACACACACACACACACACACACACACACACACACACACACACACACACACACACACACACACACACACACACAAACAGGATATAGAATGTGCCCCAGTGGTACCGTACCACGCCTTGTACCCAGCCACCCCCACCCCCCTGGAGCAGTGTGGCAGAGCCATGCTAAATGGATTCCACAGAGGAAGAGATTTAAAGCTTTCATACTGCTCAGTGTGTGTTCCAGGCCGCCGCGTCCCAGAGCTTTGATGGACTTTTCTCTGGTTAATTTATGGATTGTTTGAGAGATTTTGTTTTGTTGGTGGCGACGCGGCTGTGGCTTAAAGTAGCCCCTGTTCACTGGGGTCATAATGATATGGTAATGGGATTCTAGTTCTTGTTTCAAAGCCAATAGTACTTCTTCGCCACTCCAACCAAAGTTCCTCCATGATCACAGTACTTGCCTATTTATTGGAATCACATCTGCAAATATCTTTTGATCTTGGGCAGTTCCATGGCAGTTCCATGGTGACTTGTGTGCTGAGTGTTGAGAATCAGACTGATTCAGGATTACAGCAATGACCTGTTAAGTCCTTTCTAGCCCCTCAGAGGCAAACTTCATCAAATCACTGTGATTATTTAAATCTCTACCAGTCTTCATCCGTCCAGCAGAATCATTCAGGCTCCCACCGCCTAACTTTGTAGCTTTGGAAGTGACTGTGGTGCGAGAAGAGGTTCCAGACAGAGGAGAGTCAGAATATGAATAGCGGGGTCTTGTAATATGATTGCACCTTGCTTGTTAACCTAACAAGTGTAGATGATTAAATTCAGTGAGTTAATCCCAGAAGGCTCACAGGCTCAGGGGGGAAGTAGTTCCGGCTTGGTCTAATCCAGGCCTCTCTGTGGGCATGGGACACACACCAGGCCACTCCACCGGCCTTTTGTGTGTGTGTGCAGGTATTAGCTGCACAAGTGCCGCCTGAGACAGCGGTGGGCACAGGATCGGAAAGGGCCCTGTAGGGCTGTCTGGGGCCAGAGGACCGGGGTGGGGGGGTAGGCTACAGGGCAGGGAGGGGGGAGGGTCCTGTAGGGCTGGGGTGGGGGGGGGAGGGCCCTATAGAGCTGTCTGGACCCAGAGGACCAGGGGGGGGGGGGGGGGGGGGGGGGGGTAGGATACAAGGCAGGGAGGGGGGAGGGCCCTCCATTTCTCCATCTCAGGTGATTTATCAGATTTAAATGCCCATATACTCAAAAAATAATGTATATATAATAGTGCTGTCAATAGATAATTTTTTTTTACTAATGAATCTCACAAAAAAATTTAATACACTTTTTCTCCTTATTTTTCTATTTTTCTCCCATCCCAATTTCGTGTTTCCAATTCTCCCCTCCCCTGTCTTGAACGTTGCTCGCATATGCCCCCCACTGGTCGGTTGTAAGGAGGATAGAAGCCTTGCATCATGAGTCCCCTCCGGTACACGAGGAGGCAGCCTGTCACATCTTTTCACCTGCCAGCGCGGACTCTCATTGGCGAGGTGTAACGTGTGGGAGGCTCACACTACCCCCGCTATTTCCTGTCTCTGCTGTGCAGGTGTCCCCCAACCGACCTGTAGGA
This sequence comes from Notolepis coatsorum, assembly GCF_963971535.1. Lineage (NCBI taxonomy): Eukaryota > Metazoa > Chordata > Actinopteri > Aulopiformes > Paralepididae > Notolepis > Notolepis coatsorum. Next base: position 63,452,720 of record NC_140181.1, read on the forward strand.
GTCGCTGTCCACAACGTCCAGGTTACCACCCATCGACTTCCACCTCTGACTCTGCCAATTGAGCCAATATGACGGCCGGCCCAAGCCGTAGGCAGCGCCGACAGCCGGATTCAAACCCGGTGTCTCTTAATCTCACAATTTTCTGTAATTAATCTAGATTAATTTATTTTAATGCTTTAAATTATTTAAATTAATCTCCAAAATTAAAGCATTAACTTTGACAGCCCTAATATATATATACATATAATCTCTGATGTTAATAAATAATTTAGTTAAAGGAACACGCCAACATCATGAGAAATGCGCTTAGATACCCGATAGATAGATACAAATTTGGAAGGTCCACTGCAAGCTAGCCTGGTTTAGCACAAATGAATGGAAGCGGATATGGACCACTAGCTTAGCTTAAAACTCTGGGATAGGTGTTTTTGGCTAATAACTAAGATAGTGGTCCATATCCGCTTACATTAATTTGTGCTAAGCTAGGCTAACTTGCAGCCCGATAGCTTTCTACTGAACGCACAGAGAGGAAATTGGTATCTATCTTCTTGTCTGACTCTGGAGAAGACGGAAAGCGCATTTCCCATAATGTTGTCATGTTCCTTTAACTTCTCTGTTGAAAGGCTAAATTAATCCTTAACCTTACCACTAATTGCTTCCGTGTGTATCCAGGCACAGGACTGTTGTGTTAAATAGTTTGACCTGTCATGGGTCTGGCCTATAAATTAATTCTGTTAAGTGGCAACATTCAAGCCCCCCAAAATTATTTATACCTTTATTGATGAGGGAGTCAGTTAGATAAACAGAGCAGAGGTTCATCTCATCTGGCCCACAAAGAGCCAGAGTGTGCCGTTGCCAAAAGCTCTGCTGAACTTTGACCCTATTGGGTCACAGGGAGCATTTGTCCCTCGGTAATTGGACAGAAGGGCCCTTTCGCTCTTCATTTAACCTCTCGGGTCTGATTCTTTCTTCCTTCGGCTCCCATAAAGCGCCTGGTCCTGACCCAGTGTTTTCAGGCCTATCCTTCCACCCCCATCACAGGCCTTTGAAAGCCCCGAGAAAGGCTGGAGTGTGCTTGCCCTGTCAGAGACAATGGTGGAGTTAGTGACCCCTGACCCCGCAGCCTGATGCCTTTCTTCCACGCTCAGCCGCTGCCTTTCGCTACGGTAGGTTATTGCACCACAGCTCGGCAACAGAAAGAGAGTAAACACTTGTTAAGATTCCTCTTCTCCCTCTGGCACCCCCGACTACTTCTTTTCTTCCCCCGGTCGCTTGGCTCTCTTTTTCTTTTTTTCTTCTTTCTCTCTTTTCAAGGGGTCCCTGGGTGTTATGGCTGGACAGGAGTTAAGGCAGGTCCCTGGTTTTGAGGCGCAGGCGGCAGCCACACGGTCCATCTTCCTGACAGCTCTTTGTGGCTGGTCCAGAAGGGACAGGAGCCACAGTTGTTCCACGTGTGGAGACAAATACACCAAAGGGGTGCGTCTGAGCGCACTCAGAAGGATCTGAAACAAACAGTGCAAGACAGAACCACGTGTGGAGAAAATGACACATCTTGGAAAAGGTGTGCAAGTGTGAAATAAGCCGAAAGGCTAAATAATCTAAATACTAATAATAAAATAAATAATCTCATAGTTAGTATCACACATGATTGATGTAACGGCAATGTACAGCAACATTTTTACAACACTAATAAGTAGGGTAAACCGGGGTAAAATGCCACCCCACCCTGTAATTTAGCCCATGACCACTAAATGGACTGAATTTCAGATCATGTAATTTGATGGAATATGTTGACATTATGAAATAAGGATCTATCAGATTTGTAGTAGTTAATGTGAAAATCAAAGGGAGAGTGATCCATTAGTTTGAACAAAAAATAACAAATAATCTTTCTGTAATCTATTCAGGGGTTCCCAAACTTTTTCAGCTCGAGACCCAAAAGAGAAATTTGGTGTTTCCCCGGGACCCAAACTTACAAAAATACATTATGAATTGCCATAACATGGGCGGCTGGGTAGCGCAGCGGACTAAGCGCCTGCCTACCACCGCAGAGACACTGGTATCGAATCCAGCTGTCAGCGGTACCTCCGGCTTGGTCGGTCGTCCATACTAACAAAATTGGCAGTGTTAGAGGGTGGGAAGCCGGTGGGGTGTGTATCCTGGTCGTTGTAAACAGCGACTCCTACAGGTCGGTCGGGGCGCCTGCTCAGCGAGGAAGGGAACTGGGGGAAGTAGTGTGAGCCTCCCATGTGTTAAGCTCACCCAGTGAGAGTCCTCGCTGTCAGGTGAAAAGAAGCGGCTGGCTGACTCCACATGTATCGGAGGGGACATGTGATAGTATCTATCAACCCCCCCTAGACCGGCAAGTGGGGGGCAAATGCGGGCAACGACCAGGAAGGGAGGGAAGGGAATTGGCATAACGACTAAATTGGGATGGGAGAAAAATACAGAAAAAGGGGGAGAAAAAAGTAGACAAAAAAAAATGAATTGCCATAACATACATTTATAAACTACTGATAAAGAACACAACAAACCATGAATTTCAAATGTATATGAAATGTATTTATTTAATTACAAAAGTACATCACAGCAATAATCAGAGTGTAATGTTAAGTTGCTCACCACCTCATAACATATGTACATACAATTTTGTAACACTTTTAAATGAACAAACATGTTCTACTATCCTTTCTATTTCTCACCCCTTTTTCAACTCTCCATTTCTTACCCCCTCCCTCCGTCCCTCAACCTTAAACCCCAACATTGAGCAACATTCTGATTAATTTGTACTAACTTATTTTTAAATTCTACTGACCTGACATCATGCTAGAAGGGGTATACTATTTCATCTATGGCACAATGAAATCGAATGAGAGGTATGTGGCTGGTTGAGGGTTTCAACCAGCAGATCTATTCTGGGCTTGGTTTTTGAAAGTGCTATTCTGAGGTCATGCTGAGCATTTAGTCTGATTCTGTATTTGTTTTTCAGGTATGCTAGAGTAGAAAACCCAGATTCACATAAGTATGTGGTGCCCAACTGAATCAACACATCTACAGCTTTTTATTTTTATTTTTATTGGCGACCCGGGTCGCGACCCAGAGTTTGGGAAACACTGAAGTGTAAGAGTAGGATTTTTGAGGGAAGACCCCCCCCCCAACCACACGCACACACACACACACACACAACCCCCCCCTCCTTTTTACAATAGGCCCCCCAATGGACATCATGATTTTGAGGCTAATATTAGGTTTCTGAGAAAGTACACTATCATCTAACAAAATAACACAATATATGCTAAGAAATTTGAGTTACAAAATATGTTGAGAATATTATAGTTGCTAGCACTATAAAATTGCTGTAGCATCGCTAGCTTGAATTTATTTGCCTCCTAGTGAGAAGGCTTTGGATAAAGCCAGCCTCTTTTGACATGATGAATTTGGCTAATGAGAAAATTGGTTATTTTGTTAAGCTTGTTGATACATTACATTCTAGGGGACGTGATTGATGGATTTATTGAAAACTTTATTAAACAGATTGCAGAAGGGGTACAATACAGTACGGCTCAATACAACAATTGTTAAGAGGATGCAGACCAGAAAAATACTTTTGTCCCAGAGTAGTGGGGGAAGATGCCCCTTTACAACATTTTGTAATATTTTTCATTTAGTTTTATAATAACAAAGTTGCCGTCTGTTATGATTTAATTATCCTCTAAATGTGCTTACTTAAGCATACATCTTGTGTACATATTATATGAATATTGAAATTATAGATTATATATATTTTAATAGATAATTGAGGGGGAAGTCTTACCCCAGTTTACCCTACGTGCCAGACTAATATAATGGCTTTCACTGTCCATCTCCCTGTACATTATTCTCGAAATAGTAAAAACATTATTTCAAGAAAATACTATTTCCACAAACATTCTGCTATCTGTACTATGTGTGTTTCCTCCAAAACTAAATCCAACTTAATTGGGGTTTCAAGCCTCGCTAAAGTACTTCCTTTCTTTAATCTCTTGAGAGCTGCCCTGAATCCTTGTGTATCGCTGCAGTGTTACCAGGGAGACCCCGCCCCCCAACCCCAGCCCCAGCCCCAGCCCTCACCTCGTCGGAGCGGTCACCGCGGTGATGGTGGACCTCGTGTGTCCAGATGCTGAGCATGCGGCCGCAGCAAGAGGAGCATCCTGTGAAGCGGCCGGAAGCATATGGGCTGAAAAGGAGGGCTCCACTGGAGCTGCTGGCCCTCTCCTACGGAACAGAAGCCTATTGTCCCGGGGTGCCCTCCATGCCACTTAATGGTGCAGAACAGCATTGTACAGTATTGTGAACAGCTCTCTACTCCTCTTGCCCCAGCGGGCCCTCAATAGCAGGACCTTCTCCCTCTCTCCCTCTCCCTCCCTCTCACTCAGTGGGTGTTTTAGTGCCCTCTGCTTTCATCCCTTTCTTCGGCCGCCTCCTCCCTTTGCTACTTTTCCTGGATTGCTTAATGTTCTCTTGACTGATGGTCTAATTGTAAAGGGGGAACAATTAAGCCATCTGATTCGCCCCCTCCTCCTCTTGTCATGTTGGCTTTGTTTTAGAATGCTGTCACTGGAGTACAGGAAAAGGCTGGAGGTCAGTTCAATATCTGTCTGGGCTTCAATACAAAGCCCCCTGCTATGAGGTCTTAAATCACACAAAGCTTTGCTGATAGTGGGCTCTTAAAGATAAATGGTGGATCCCCATTGAATTAAATGTTTTTGACGCACTCAACAATTTGCAGAAAAATTAAGTGTATTTTTAACACCTGTAAACCCAATACAAGTATTCCTATCTGTTCGGGTTATACTGTAAGCTTGTGCAGACACAGAACCAAGTGAAAACAAGTGGCAAATTGATTTATTGCCCCCTGTCTAATAATCTAACCACTTAAAGGCCGCCTCCTTGTAGGGCCCAATAAAACTGTCTCTCCTTCTGTGGCCATAAAGAAATATGTTGCCCTTTAATAGACAGGTGACTCAAACAGCTGGGAGACAGCTTTGGCCAAGATGGGTGTCTTGCTTTTACCCCCAACGCACCCATTGTCTGCGTAATGTCACATCTGTGACCCTGTCTGCTCCTTGCCTCCATTTCGTCTTTTATCCTCTTTTCTCCGCTCATACCTTCCGCCCCATTTCATCCTGTCTGGGCTCCTCCCTCCACGCGGGCTCCGGGAGCTACACTACCACCGCAATAAAAGGGCTCAGATCCTCATGTCTAATCCTCTTTTAATTTGACACTTTCTCCGGAAAACACAACTACTTGCCACATCGGGGAAAGAAAAAAGAGAAATTGAAGCCTGCACAACTTCAAACAGCAGATATGGGATCTGTGAAGTAGAGTCTTCTAACCAGGGCTACCTGGGCTTGTGTCAAAGTACACAGTGGGTGTTATGTGATATTTAGGAGTAAACTTATGATAAGCCCTCATACTGCAAAATTTGAACACTTTACAATGTGGATACATTACTAAGTAGTAACTACACAGGCACTAATCACTTAATAATAACTATATTCATAATTCTGAGGAAAAAAAGGAAAATCCTGAGTCTACTGACAAAATATTGCTTAGTTTAGCAGTCAGTAATCACAAACTAATAATTGGATTATGCGCTATGTAGTTAATCAGTGGTCTGAATACTGGTTATGGACCCTTGCCTCCTACTTAAGACAAAGCTGGTTATGTGGCCCTCTGTTGAACTCTGACCTCTGTTGCCTATATGCAATCCATACTTATCTACTGCCTACAACCACTAGCGGACTGGCCATAGGGAGCACCGGGAGTTTTCCCGGTGGCCTGGCAGACTGGCATGGCCTGGCTGCCCTGGCAGACTGGCAAATGCTTTTTTATTTTAATTTTTGTATTTGTTTGTGCCCGCAGTCAGGCCACTGAACTCTGAAGCAGGCCAGGTCAGTATACGTGTTTCTATTCGCGCGGAGATGTGCTCTCTATAAGTTCAGGCAAGCAGGCAGGAATTAGTTAAATTGTCATTCACAACCCAGCGCGAGGCAGCGCGCCTGAGCAAGCCTGCGCAGGCCTCGCCAATCTCAAACAAGCCTATTAATTTAAATCATGATGAGATCGACTGCCGAAACCCGGGAGATATGAACATTTTGGATAGCTCTAGAATGGGTGAAGACGAACGTCGGAATGAAATTGAAAGAATGAGACGAAAGCAGGGCGCAATCAGAGGTGTTACAAGTTTTTTGAATCAGATGGACATTGAAATTGACATGGAAACTCTGAATGTTGATCACTTGAGCACTTTATTGGATGTACTGGGAGTTAAGGTAGACAGTTTGTTAGAACCTGACTGTGGTATGGGACTGGCCTGGCCTGGCCTGGCCTGAGTCAAATTCCCGGTTAGGAATTATGGTCCCAGTCCGCCACTGCCTACAACTGTCTTACACTGTACACAAACCTACTTACATTATACCACTATATCCAATCTGTAGTCTATCCATATAACACTGTATAATAACAAGGAATAATAACACTGTACATCCTGTATATACATGTATCTATATCTATCTATATATCTATATCTATCTATCTATCTATCTATCTATCTATCTATCTATCTATCTATCTATCTATCTATCTATCTATCTATCTATCTATCTATCTATCTATCTATCTATCTATCTATCTATCTATCTATCTATCTATCTATCTATCTATCTATCTATCTATATATATATATATATATACTTTAGCTACTCATATTCGTTTTTTTTTATCCACTTTTTCTCCCATTTTTTCTATATTTTTCTCCCATCCCAATTTCGTATCATCCAATTCAACCCTCCCCTGTCACGAACGCTGTTTCTTGCCTCCCACAAGCCGGCTGCAATGTGGACTACAGTTTTTCTCAATTGCTTTGGTGCATTTCTCTGATCAGAATTAAAGTTCTCATAACTGTTAGTGCATTTCTCAAAACAATTAGTACAAACTGCAAAACCTAGGTGATAACCTGCAGAAGCGTGTCACTTGCTCAAAATGGATAATTCATTCCTCAAAAGCAAGTATTCATGTCAATGAAAGTGTCACTGTCATCAAAATAAAAAGTCCTGACACCATTGTTTATGAACAAGATAGTCAAATGGCTTTGTCATGTTTTCGTTATGACAGTTCACTCTGTAAGTGTTTTCCAATGCAAAAAAGTCAGATCTTGGTGACACTTTCTGAAAATGCTCAAGACAGCACTATACACTATTTGCACAGCCATTTGAAATCTACAGTTACACATTGCTGTATTTAGTGAGGTAAATGAGTACAAGACACGTATGTTTCACATTTTTACTGCATATGCTCTTTGCAATTTTAATTTGTTCACAGCATTGTGCAAAAGAAAAATACAAACTAATTTACAACAAACATAAGAAACACCCTTTGGCCTTTGGGTAGAGCTGTGCACAACTGTAAACAATATTGCAGTACATATTGGAACTGAATTGGAACATACAACATACACAGTACTGTAAATCATTCATTCACATCCAGACGTTCCTGTCTGTCTGGCTATTGGATTCAGGAATGGGGAGTAGGGAGGGAGATATTCCACCAGCATCCTTTCATGTGCTGCAAACCACTGTGTGACAAGAATTGCGTGGTGAAAACGCACATTATCCCATACAACAACGTACTTGGTCAGATGGTCGCCATTTAGACCCCTCTCATTCTCAGGGACTATGTCCCTGTAAAGAGTGTCTAAAAAAGTCAGCAGATGTTGTGTGTTGTATGGACCAATGCGGGGCATATGGGTGAGGACGCCGTTTTCTGAGATGGCTGCACACATTGTAATATTCCCTCCTCGTTGGCCTGGGACATCAGTGGTTGCTCTCTGTCCAATGCGATTCCTTCCACGCCTTCTACCTTTTGCCAGATTGAAACCCGCCTCATCAACATATATGAATGTGTGCAGCGATTCCCTGGCATCCAGCTCCATTCAGGGGAAAAATTATAAAGAAATGTATAAAATTTGCTTGACAGATTTTGACAACTAGTTCAACATATTTGTATGTAATGACTCAAGCAATGAAATGAGGACTATTAGTTTTATAGGGAATGACTATTCAGCAGTCATAAGTATAGTTCATTTTGACTGACATGACCTAAGCAAATGATAATGTTATAAAACAGCAGAGAATTGTATGAAAGCAATTGATGCATGTCCAAAAGCATTTGCAATTTGTTCGGAGGAATGAGAAACTGCTACTATGATGTGCACAAATTACAAAATGTTGTGGAGGTTGAACTAACAGTTATGAGAACTTTAATTCTGATCAGAGAAATGCACCAAAGCAATTGAGAAAAACTGTAAGTCATACATAGCACAAGTCCCCTCCGGTACTTGAGGTAACAGCAGTCGCATCTTTTCACCTGCGCAGCTCGATCTCTCAGTGGTGAGGAGTAACGCGTGGGAGGCTCACGCTGCCCCCGACACTTCCTGATTCCACTGCGCAGGCGCACCAACCGACCTGTAGGAGTCGCTGTCCACAACGCCCGATCCCCACCCATCAGTTTCCCACCCCCTAATACGGCCAATGTGTATTAGTACGGACGACCAGCTAAACTGAAAGCAAATGTGGAGCGCTGGGCTCGAACAGGCGAGCCCAGCGTCTCCAGATTTCGTGGCGAGCGCCTTGCCCACTACGCCACGTAGCCGCCCAGCTACTCATATTAGTTAAACCACTGGCTCTAGTTAGATGCCATCTTAATGTGTCTGTACTTGTACTTGTGCAATTACAATAAATGTATCTAATCTAATCTATTATAATCGAATCGAATCGAATCGAATCGAATCTTTATATACAAATCAATAATTAATTATTCATTACATCATAAATAACTCCCTAAAGGTGCCCTACCATGTAGCACTTTTCTTGGGGACTAATGTAGCAAAACACAGATGAACAAGATCCATAGTGGAGCGTGTCATTGAAATGCTGAAAGGCCTTTAATGGCTGTGCCTGCCTTCTGCTACTCTGAGAAGACCAGAGGCTCTACCAGTCTGAGTATGAGACTATCATTCTGCCTCTCTGAGAAGACCAGAGGCTCTCACAGTGACTATCATTCTGCCTCTCTGAGAAGACCAGAGGCTCTACCAGTCTGAGTATGAGACTATCATTCTGCCTCTCTGAGAAGACCAGAGGCTCTCACAGTGACTATCATTCTGCCTCTCTGAGAAGACCAGAGGCTCTCACAGTGACTATCATTCTGCCTCTCTGAGAAGACCAGAGGCTCTCACAGTGACTATCATTCTGCCTCTCTGAGAAGACCAGAGGCTCTCACAGTCTGAGTATGAGACTGCCACCTGGAGAAGTGATTATGACATGCAGTGTGTTACATAACACTACCATAAACAATGACATCACCCTGGGCATATTCCAGACTCCATGAAATTATATCAAATTGTTGAAAAGATAAAAGTGGGCCTTAATGGCTCTTTTACCTTATCCAACTAGAAAGGTACGCAAATCTCCACCAGGCAGTAGCTACCTAGTACTACACATACCTACCACACATACCTACCTACTAAATCAAATCAAATCAAATCAAATTTATTTGTAAGGCCCGACAACACACGTTAATGTCCCCATGGGCCGTACACTTCTTCTTTAAACAAGTCAAGAAGAAACATCACAATAAGTTAAGAACAAAACAAGAACACCATAAGGTCCAAATTTTTTTAAATAAATGCAAAATAAATAAATGCAACACTCCCAGACATACCCCACGCGAAGGTAAGGAAAAAACTCACTAAAACCTAGCAATAGGAGGGGGTTAGAGAGTTCCCATGTTTGTAGTGGGTGGAGATGGAGCAATAAATACATGTAGTGAGCATATGCATACATGGTGACAGTAGAATCATAGTATATAAGACAATTGTGAAATAGAGTAATAGATAGAACTACTGCAAGCGTATGGATACAGGATGAGATACAAGACAATAGCTCAGGGCCGTATGCCCCATGGGGGCAGGAGACGTCACTCAGAGGGTTCAGCACTGCAGGCCAGACAGAAGACGGTATGAAGCTGTTCCATGGGACCTGTTGAGACAGAGACAGAGGTTAAAAGGTTCTCCTATGTCTGCAAAAAAGGGAGCAAATAGACATCCTAACTAAACTAGACAGATTAATCTAAGGGTCAGTCCCCGACCAGGTGAGATCAGGGTAGGTTGAAGGAGAGAGAGAAAAGATGGGTCTTACCTACCACACATATCTACCTACTACACATACCTAAATGGTAAAATGGTAAATGGCTGCATTTATATAGCGCTTTTATCCTAAGTGCTTTACAATTTGTTCCTCACAACCACCACCTACCTACATACCTACCTACATAATACCTAGCTATTGCTTTTCAATGTCTACAACTGCCCTACACTGTAAACATAGTAATCATAATAATGATAACTACCCCCTCATACTATAGTCTACCCATATACGCTGTATGATAGCATGTACGACAGTGCTGTATATACCCATATTTATATTTACATTTATATTCTTATATTTACTGCATATATATATATATATATATATATATATATATATATATATATATATATATATATATATATAATATACATATTTCTCTGAATATACCCCTCTCTATACTTACTTATACACCTACATATAACCCTTAGCTCTGTCATGTACAAATGTCTTTAATTGTCATGCATATTAACCCTTGTGTTGTGTTCGAAAGCTGTTTCTGTTCATGGTGTTTGCTGGTAAATTTTGCCCCATGATTTAACTCAGTCCAAAAAACTCAAAATGAATGTCTATCATCCGATATTGTTTTTACTACATCATAACTAACTTATTATGCATTTATAACCATACAATCCTATTTTCATTTTATTGTATGGGCCCAACACACATTACACTACATATTTCAAATTAAAATCTTTTAATAAATTCACTCATTATATTCCCTAGAGTGAAGATAGTGGATAATTATGTTATCTGATTGAAATAAACTAATATTAGAATAGTATTAAAAAAAATAGGTTTTTAGAACTTTATATGATTAACTATAGTAACCTCTGTGGTGTTACGGGTCAAAATGTACCCGTATAGATTTATGCTAGAAAAAGCAGAAAAATAAAGCCTTTTTATCATAAAACACAACTTTATTTTTAACAGAGATACCTCATACCACCCAGTACCCTCCCAGATCCCCTCATACCACCCAGATCCCCTCATACTTCCCAGTACTCTCCCAGATCCCCTCATACCCTCCCAGATCCCTGCATATCACCCAGTACCTCCCAGATCCCCTCATACTTCCCAGTACTCTCCCAGATCCCCTCATACCACCCAGTACTCTCCCAGATCCCCTCATACCACCCAGTACCCACCAATATCCCCTCCGGGCTCATACCCTCCCAGATCCCCTCATACCACCCAGTACTCTCCCAGATGCCTATAGCTTATTCCCAGCGGAAGAGTGCTGCCGAGTGCTTCCGCGTTTTCCCTGATTGGCTGCGAAACGCCCCGCGGCAGCGAGGCAGCCGCAGAGTGGAGCGGCAGAGCTTGCGGCATTATGTAGCCGTAATCCCTGATGTTTTTCATTCAACGCTTAGCTCAACTGGCAGCCCTGCGGACCCTGCGGTCCGTTGGTGACAAGTTCGAAGTTTTTTTTCTTTTTTTAAACGTGCATTCTTTCGCCGGTTAAGTTAAGCATTGTTTCGGAGTTGGTTATGGTTAAGGTTAGGCATTGTTTCGGAGTTGGTTAAGGTTAGAAGGGTTAAGTTTAGGCGCTGTTAAGGAGCTGGTTAAGGTTAGAGTTTGTCTTAGAGAATGGCAATATTCTTTCGGAGTTGGTTATGGTTAAGGTTAAGGTTAGGCATGGTTAAGGTTAAGGTTCGGCATTGTTTCGGAGTTGGTTAAGGTTAGAAGGGTTAAGTTTAGGCGCTGTTAAGGAGCTGGTTAAGGTTAGAGTTTGTCTTAGAGAATGGCAATAGACAGCCTATTTCCGTGCTGCAGCTCTCTCACGCTGCCGTGGTCACATGGGCGTCATGGCCAATCAGAGAAAACGCGGAAGCACGCGACGCACTCTTCCGCTGGGAATAAGCTACACGCCTCCCAGATCCCCTCATACCACCCAGTACCCACCCAGATTTACATTTACATTTACATTTAGTCATTTAGCTGACGCTTTTATCCAAAGTGACTTACAAGTTCTGTACGACAAGTTATCAGGAAGGGTACAACTCTATCAGCTGAGTAACAATGTTCATAAAAGTGTTGCGTGTTACAGTGTAGGTTAGTTTATTAGGACAAGTGCATGACAGTAAGGTTAGTTAGGGTCAGGGTTATTATAATTTTTTTTCCCTTTCTTTTTTTCATTATTTCAGATAATGGTTGAAGAAGTGCGTCTTTAGTCGACGGCGAAAGATTGGATGGGATTCGGCTGTCCTAACTGTGGTGGGTAGTTCATTCCACCATTGTGGGGCAAGGACTGAGAATAGGCGGCTTCTCTTTGATGACCCTCCCGGAGCTTGGATAGGAGTAGGTCTGAGGCGGCCAGAAGATGCAGAGCGAAGGGGTCTTGAGGGTGTGTAGTTAGAGACCATTGACCGGAGGTAGGCGGGAGCGGTTCCCTTTGCCGCACGGTATGCTAGGTCGAGGGCCTTGAAGCGGATACGTGCAGCAATGGGGAGCCAGTGCAGGTCCTTAAGAAGTGGGGTGACATGGGCCGACTTCGGTAGGTTTGAGATCAAGCGGGCCGCTGCGTTTTGAACGAGTGATGGAAAGGTCGGTCAGGGGGGAGGATTTAGCCGGCAGGTGGAGCAATTCTGTTTAGCTTAGGCTCAGTTTGAGGTGGTTGGTCGTCATCCAGGTGGAGATGTCGGACAGACAGGCCGAGATCCGCTCAGAGACGTGGATATCTGAGGGAGGGAAGGAGAGGAAGAGTTGAGTATCATGGGCATAACAATGATACGAGAAGCCATGAGACGTGATAATGTTACCCAGTGATTTAGTGTAGAGAGAGAAGAGAAGGGGTCCTAGGACCGAGCCCTGGGAGACACCCGTCCGCAGGGGGCGGGTGGCCGACAGGGTCCCTCTCCATGACACTTGGTAGGAGCGGTCATTGAGGTATGATGACAGCCATGTCAGCGCAGTTCCAGCCACTCCCATTCCTGCGAGGACCGCGAGGAGGATCTGATGGTTGACTGTGTCGAAGGCTGCAGATAGATCTAGGAGAATCAGGACAGAGGAGAGGCCTTTCGCTTTTGCTAAGTGAAGTGCCTCTGTGACCGCAATGAGGGCCGTTTCTGTGGAGTGGCCAGTCCAGATCCCCTCATACCACCCAGTACCCAGCCAGATCCCCTCATACCACCCAGTACCCACCCAGATCCCCTCATACCCTCCCAGAACCCCTCATACCACCCAGTACCTCCCAGATCCCCTCATACCCTCCCAGATCCCCTCATATCACCCAGTACCTCCCAGATCCCCTCATACCACCCAGTACCCCCCAGATCCCCTCATACCCTCCCAGATCCCCTCATATCACCCAGTACTCTCCCAGATCCCCTCATACCACCCAGTACCCACCCAGATCCCCTCATACCACCCAGTACCCACCCAGATCCCCTCATACCCTCCCAGATCCCCTCATACCACCCAGTACATCCCAGATCCCCTCATACCACCCAGTACCCTCCCAGATGCCCTCATACCACCCAGTACCCTCATACTTCCCAGTACTCTCCCAGATCCCCTCATACCACCCAGTACCCACCCAGATCCCCTCATACCACCCAGTACCCACCCAGATCCCCTCATACCCTCCCAGATCCCCTCATACCACCCAGTACCTCCCAGATCCCCTCATACCCTCCCAGATCCCCTCATACCACCCAGTACCTCCCAGATCCCCTCATACCACCCAGTACCCTCCCAGATCCCCTCATACCACCCAGTACCCTCATACTTCCCAGTACTCTCCCAGATCCCCTCATACCCTCCCAGTACTCTCCCAGATCCCCGCATATCACCCAGTACTCTCCCAGATCCCCTCATACTTCCCAATACTCTCCCAGATCCCCTCATACCCTCCCAGATCCCTGCATACCACCCAGTACACTACCCTCCCAGATCCCTGCATACCACCCAGTACCCTCCCAGATCCACTCATACCACCCAGTACTCTCCCAGACCCCCTCATATCACCCAGTACTCTCCCAGATCCCCTCATACCACCCAGTACTCTCCCAGATCCCCTCATACCACCCAGTACTCTCCCAGATCCCCTCATACCACCCAGTACTCTCCCAGATCCCCTCATACCACTCAAGACAATCTGTGCAATGTTGTTCATGCCTACACTGTACTGCAAGAGTGTGTGTGTGTACGTGCGTGTGTGTGTGTGCATACATGCGTGCGTGTGCATGCGTGCATGTGTGTGTGCGTACGTGCGTGTGTGCATGTGTGTGTGTGCATGTGTGTGTTTACGTTCAAGTTGAATATCAGTGTCCATATTCTGTGAGAAAAGGTTGAGTTCCCGTGGGGGGAGTGGTGCCAGAGGGATTGGGAGAGCAGGTGCATGTTGCAAAAAGTAATTGTTCCTGTGGAGGAAAGAGGTGGGGGTGGGGTGTCTAAAGATCAAAGATGAATCTTGAATGACCCAAATTTGACCCAGAGTTACCCACAACATTTAAATGCACTGCTGGGTCTTCCCAGACCCGAACACCAAATTATCCACTTTTTTTAGAGACCTTCAGAATTAGCTAAAATTGTCCAAATCAGTTGTGTAGTGTCTATATAGCTATTGTGAAGGATCATGAAGCCTCGTTCCAATGAAAAAAAACTAGAGGGTAGTTATTATATAATTTAAACTTGAAACGGGTCACAGGAGACCCGAACACAACATAAGGGTTAACACACACACATGCAAGATGGGCGACCCACAGGAACACACACACCACACATGCACTGAGTCGCCGATGAAATGTCTCTCTGCACTTTTCCCATCCCGTCGTCCTTCCCCCCAAGGGCAGCCGGGAGCAGACATGGGCTGTGGCGTAGGCCATGCCCGGGGACCAATCCAAGTGGTCCTGTCCGTCTTCGTCAAGGACACCACAGCGTTAGCGATCTGTTCTGCGTGTTTTTCCATTGGGTTTATCTTATCGGGAGGGGAAACCCTTGCGAGCACGGGGAGAACAAGTCATGCAAACTCCACACAGAAACCCACAATGCTGTATATATACCGTATATATATTTATTCTCACCACATATATACCTATCCACGTAGTCCTTTTACATATGCAAACTCCACACAGCATCTACATATCTGTAGATACTATATCTATATCTGTGTGCCCCCCCCCTCTTTCTCTTCCTCTGTGTGTGTGTCTGTGTGTGCCTGCCCTCGCTCTATCTCTCCCAGTGTGTGTGTGTGTGTGTGTGTGTGTGTGTGTGTGTGTGTGTGTGTGTGTGTGTGTGTGTGTGTGTGTGTGTGTGTGTGTGTGTGTGTGTGTGTGTGTGTGTGTGTGTGTGTGTTGTACATGTGCCTCCCCTCTCTCTGTCTCTCCCTCCTCCTATACTTCGATGTCTTTGCCCTGAGCCAGTTTCTTAAACAGACAAGCTTGTTTACATTGTCAGACGACAGGGCAGCTCGCTTCTTCTGAAAAATACAACACCAAAAATAACCTCTCACATGGTACTGTGTGAGAGGTGGAGAGAGAGAACTTAAATTTTACTGTACAAAAGTACATTAGTCTGTAAAATGTTGGTAAGAGGTTAACATTGGACTCCATTCAGTTGGATTTGTGACACTGTTTCGTTCCACATAGTAGAAGTGGATGTTTTTGTGACCCTTTATTTTTCCTCATGTGAGGTTGGACACAATTACTGTACATTGTGTGATGTTGTAGAAGTGTGAGGGATCCAGGGAATGATCTTTGAGTGATGGAACATTTTGCTTACCAATGTACCTATTGTACAATGTGTCTGTTGTTGTGATGCATTGAGGTCCATCATTAAAAAACCAGGAGATGTTTTAGTGAACCTTTATAAGAGTAAAGTTGGACACTACATTGTGTGAGTAGTCATATTACTGAGTAATGTTATATTTAGCAGGTCAATATGGCCATCTGTTGTTGCCTATTGGGCTTTGCCATGTTATGATTATTTGCAGCATATTTATTTTATACTAAGTTAGCCTCATACGATTACTAATGATTAATTACCTAAGTAATTCTTTTGCCAAATTTAGATTTCTGCCTAACTGTACTCTCCTCACTGCTGCATCGCCCTGCCTTAGTGCCTATGTCCTCAGCCAATCAGAACACTTGTTACGTAAAAGAAATCCCCATCTGCCTAACTCACTCGTGTGACTTGTGCATTTAACGTTACATACACAGATGGTGATCGCATGACTTAGTAAGTAAGTAAATACATTTTATTTATATAGCACGTTTCTAGATACAGGATCACAAAGTGCTTTCCAGTCAAAAAAAATAAAAACATCAAATAACATCAGCAATACATAAAACCAATAAAACACATCAACTAGAAAGTATAATACAAAGTAAAACCAAGATAAAACTAGCTAAACGCCTGTCTGAACAGTAGCGTTTTTAGCTGTTTTTTAAAAGAGTTGCATGTTTCTATTGATCTCAGCGAGAAAGGGAGGGCATTCCACAGTTTGGGAGCAGCTACCTGAAAGACACGATCAACCCGGGGTCCAAGTCGGGTTCTAGGGACAGACAATAAAAGTTTGTCAGAGGATCTAAGGGCCCGGTTAGTTGAGTGAGGTGTAAGAAGGTCTGAAATGTATCCAGGTGATAGACCATGAAGCTCTAAAAGTAATAAGTAGCACCTTCAAATTAACTCTACATTTTAATGGGAGCCAGTGTAGGGAGGCCAAAATAGGTGTGATATGAGACTTCTTATTGTTTCTGGTTAAAAGTCTAGCAGCTGAATTTTGGACAATTTGCAGGCGGTCCAAAGCAGACTTGTTTAAACAGGTAAAAAGTATGTTACAATAGTCCAAACGGGTGGAAATAAAAGCGTGGATGATCATCTCCAGCTCTTCCTTGGATACGACAGATCTTAATTTACCGATGTTCCTCAGTTGGAAGAAGCAGGAACGAGTGAGCTGACTAAGATGATAGTTAAAAGATAAAGTTTGGTAAAAAATAAATTGTTTAGCTTATGACCCAATGGAGTGCTTGATGATGGGGATTAGGTTATCAGGGGCAGTTTCAGTTTTTTTCAGCATTTAACTGAAACATTTAGTTACTGTAGACATCCATTATTTTATGGCCCCCAGGCAATAATTTTAAATAGAGAATAGAGAAAAGAGAAAATACTATTCAGGTTTAAAAGAGTAATACATTTGGATATCATCAGCATAAAAATTATAAAAGATGCCAACGGCTGATAATCTGACCAAGAGGTAGCATATATAAAGAAAACAACATTGGTCCAAGAACAGAGCCCTAAGTGACGCCACATAACATCAGCCAAATATAATGTGAGCCAATCCAGTGCAGATCCAGTAATACCCATATCTTTATTAAGCCTACACAAAAGGATACAATGATCAACTGTATCAAACGCTGCAGAAAGGTCCAACAACACCAGCAAAGAGCATTTTTCATGATCTGCAGCCATCCCAATGTCATTTGTAACCTTGAGAAGGGCTGTTTCTGTTGAGTGCAATCTACGAAAACCTGATTGAAAATTGTTGTATAAATTGTGAGCTTCTAGTATATCTGTGAGCTGTTTGGCAACAACCTTTTCAAGGAGTTTCAATCGTAAAGACAGCTTAAAGATAGGCCTATAGCTATTGGGGAGGGATATGTCTAAAAAATAATTAAGCAGAGGCTGAACTACAGCATGCTTAAAATGATTGGGGACACATCCAGAAGACAGAGACAAATTTATCAAGGACACAATAGACGGACCAATTGTATTAAAAACTTTTAAAAGCAAAGACGATGGGAGAGCGTCGAGGGGGCTAGATGACGGCTTAATTTTTAATTTAACAGTTTAAAGATGTCAACTAAGAAGACAAGAGAAAAGGAGAACAAAATTGAGGGGCATGAATGTACAAAAAAATGCAGTTTAGCATCTTTCAACTGTTTGTTAAAACTTTAAAAGCTCTTTAAGATGTAGCCGGTGGACCTCGAGCCTGGTGGTTTTCCATAAACGTCAGTCTTCCTACATTTACGTTGCATGACTTATAGGCAAGTAAAACAACTGCCTAGTGTACATGTATGTATGTAAGAGGAAAGAGGAAAAAATTCCTACAGTAAATCACAACATATTTGGTTTAAAAGTCACCTTGTTTTGTTACATAATGGTTGTTGTGTTTTTGTATTTTTGCAAACTTGTTGATACACCTTGTGGAATTTATTTTCTAATTATAAATTAAAACTCTTACACATTTGCTGGAAAATGTGTTTTTTCTTCTTTTCCAAAAATCTTGAAAATTACTTAGGCAATTATTGTATGAGGCTAACAATACCTTTATTTTTCTAGACAATATTTGTCATTTTGGTTATTTATTTAATTTAATAAACATACATTTGCATGATGCAAGCATGTCTGTCCACCATAGGGGGCCATAGCTATATGTTTCGCCCGTTTCTGAAAAACAAAACACACCGTTTCTGACTAAGCAAACACACCCTGAATTGTGCGTGCACTGTGCCAATGTGGATGTGTGGTAGAAATACTTCAAAAGGCACAGCACCAACACAGAAAGATGTTTACTAACCAGGTATTTCACCTTGTAGAAGAAACCTTGCTCCTGACATAAACCAAGTCATCTCGAGGGTCTAGTTGAGCTGCGTCGTGGTGAATTTGGTACAGTAGCTTCCCGCCTTATGTGCAAATTTGCCTAAAACATTGCATTTGGTATTTGTACATTGGCTTCATATTTATTGTGATTCTGGTGAGGTAGAATATAATGCATCAATCTCAGAATTTCGGTATATGACATGTCACTGTAGCATTATGCTATAATGGTGGTGGTGGTGAGAGCAGGCAACTGCACCTCCTCATCCATCACTCTCAACACAGGGGCCCCCCAGGGCTGTGTTCTGAGTCCCCTCCTCTACTCCCTGTACACACATAACATGACTGTGTGGCACAGCGGAACAACAACACAATCATCAAATTTGCTGACGACACAGTAGTGGTGGGCCTGATCTCTGCAAACAACGAGAGGGCCTACCTGGAGGAGGTCAAGGTTCTAGCGGGATGGTGTCAAGAGAACAGCCTCTCCCTGAACGTCAGCAAAACAAAGGAGATGATTGTGGACTTTAGGAGGTCGGGGGTCAGGGACTACAGCCCCCTCAGCATCGACGGGGCACCGGTTGAGAGAGTGAACAGTTTTAAGTACCTCGGAGTCCACATATCCGAGGACTTGACATGGACCACACACATTGACAGTGTTGTGAAGAAGGCACGGCAACGCCTCTACTTCCTCAGGCGCCTAAGGAAGTTCCAAGTCAGTCAGAAGATCCTTAAGAACTTCTACTCATGCACAATAGAGAGCATCCTGACTGGCAATATCACCTCCTGGTTTGGGAATAGCACTGCACAAGACCGTAGCAGACTACAGAGAGTGGCCCGTTCAGCCAAACGTACAATTGGAGGGGGGCTTCCCACTCTCCAGAACATTTACAACAAGCGGTGCAGGGGCAAGGCTAAGAGAATTATCAAAGACTCCAGCCACCCAAACAACTGCCTCTTTGAACTGCTGCAGTCAGGCAAGCGATACCGGAGTCTCATGGCAAGCACAGAGAGACTCAGAAGAAGCTTCTATCCCCAGGCCATCAGGATGCTCAATGAACAATAACACTATGTAACAACCATCAAATGCACTCACAGCACACACATCCACACGCACACACTCACTTTAAACAAACAACTCACTGCAGCACCCACTTTAACCACTTTAGAACACCTAAACACACTTTATATTTATTGGCAAAGAATTTGCACTACAACCCGTACCTCATTACACCTTACTGTAAATTGTACCTAAATTGTACCTCATCCCACTTCTGCTTTGCACTGTATAGTATATTGTATATTAGTATACTGTATAGTATATTGTATGGTAACTCAGTTACTTCTACTCTGCATTGTATATATGTATATACTGAAAATATTTGTCTACGTACTTGACTTCTATTTTATATTTTATACTTGCTATACTTATTTTATACTTATCTATTGTTGTCTAGCACAGTCTCTGGAGCGTAACAGAAAGAAGCATTTTGTATAAAAGTATTCTGTACTTCTGTATGACAACTAATAAAGAAACTTGAACAACAATTTTTGTGTTGAAAAGTAAGCAGAAAATGTCTCTTGTGTGCACGCAGGCTCTCCCCATTTGCTTGCATAAATCACTGATTTAGCTGGTGTGTGTGTGTGTGTGTGTTTGAGAGAGAGAGAGAGAGAGAGAGAGAGAGAGAGAGAGAGAGAGAGAGAGAGAGAGAGAGAGAGAGAGAGAGAGAGAGAGCAGTTACACATTTAAGTCAGGGAGAGATGTGTGTGTCAGAGAGGCATGTTACAGTTTATGTCCAAGGCCCGCTTTACATTCTGCTGTAAAATGGATCTTGATCCCGGGCCCCTGAGCCTTAAGGCTGCCTGTGCTGTCCACTCAGATGCTGATAAGATGATTAAGTGCTTGAAAAATATCCCTTTAAGGTACATTTTGAACAGATATAAAAATGTGTGATTAATATACTAATAATCCCAATTATATTCTTCTTCCTCATTCCTCTGTTTCCTTCCCCTGACATTCAGGCTGAATCGAATAGTGTTGGAGAATCACAACATGACTCTGAATCCCACGTGTCATGGTGTCTAAGAGGAGATCAAGAAAGCAGGAGGATAATGCAGAGAAAGAAGATGAGTAGGAAGAAGAGGAGAAGGGAAAGAAGGAGAAGGGAGATGAGGAGTGGGGGGAAGAGAAGGCGGGGTGGGGGTAACTGTACATTGGATTATCGACTAAACCTTACTTGGTCCCAAGAAGAGGGTCTCGTGTATTATTGGGTTTAATAGGATATTTATTGTACATTGGAGGGGGTTGCGTTAGGACATTTACAGGGGCCAGTTTCGAATTGCAGTCTCTCGTAGGTGCTCTTTGAGAGTGGTTTTGAAAGTGGGTAGTGATTCACATTCCTTTACAGCTGTGGGTAGGGCGTTCCACATTGATGTGGCATAATTGCTAAACGTGTTTAGTCCCTTGTTTGACCTTTGGGAAGTATTTGACATGTACATGGGTACCTTAGTCGTGTAGTGTTTCTTGTAGACCAGGCCCATTGCAAGTTGCTGTACTCTGTCGTCTACTCTAAGCCATCCTTGTCAAAGTGGGCAGGGGTGAGGTGGGTTCTAGGAGTAAGGTCAAGCAGTAGTCTGACCAGTTTATTTTGAGATGTTTGTAATTTAGTTTTTAGCGCCTTTGAGGTGCTTTGGTACCATGAGGTGCAAGCATAGTCGTAGTACCCTTGAATGAGTGCTCCTGCCAGAGTCTTCAGGGTATTCTTGTTTACCAGAGAGGAAATCCGGTACAAGAATCGAGTTCGTTGACTTTTTTTATTACATTGGATCAGTGGCGGCCGGTATGAAAGTCACTTGGGTGTTCGCAATCATCTGACCAAGCTGACCAAGCGAATACTGACTCATAACGTTACCAACATTAAGTCGAGTTAATTGATTCATACTACATTAGTACACGTATGATCATCAAATCAATAATGAACACATATATAGGCCTATCTTGTCATTTTAAACAAGTTACCATTCATTCATTCAGCCATTATGCAATACCCGGCCACAGCTAAACACGCTGTGTTGAGAGAGAGAGAGAGAGAGAGAGAGAGAGAGAGAGAGAGAGAGAGAGAGACAGAGAGACAGAGAGACAGAGAGAGAGAGAGAGAGAGAGAGAGAGAGAGAGAGAGAGAGAGAGAGAGAGAGAGCGAGCGAGAGAGAGACAGAGAGAGAGACAGAGAGAGAGAGAGAGAGAGAGAGAGAGAGAGCAAGAGACAGACCACATTAACTCACTGTAGTTAGTTGAAACGTGGTCCGGAGGGCTTGATAAAGTGTATAATGTCCACTGTCCCACAGTACCAGTCTCCCAGACTGTTGTTGTCGATGTATATCCCCACTGTCCAGAGTGACTGCATGTCTGCATCACAACACAACAGCCTCGAGTAACTATCTTACTAACTTCCTAACCAGAAACCGGCGTTGGCCAATCAGAGAGAGCGTCTCCGCGAAATGCGGCTACGGAAAAAAAACTGACGTCGGTCAATCAGAGAGCATCTCCGCGAAATGCGGCTACGGAAATTCTAGACACTGCTAAGGCTGCTTGCCTAGACCGCTTCAAATCGCGCCCGGCTTCCATCATAATACATCATATTTCAACGCACAGCGCGTTACGCACTGATTGGCTGCGACGGATACAGTGATGAAACAGTGACGCGCACTCAGAGCGCTATTGCGTCTAGCCCGGGCCGAGAGAAATACGGCTAGGAGAAATGCGGCTATGCGACAGTGAGTCACTTCCTGTTCAGGAAAACGATTATTTTTATTTGATATATTAACGTTATATTGTGCATTGGAAACACAAACATACTTAAAATGAGTAAATATTATTCATTTTAAACATGTTTATATTATTTATAGGGCTATAAAACAAAAAACAAAGAAAAATATTTCTTGTTCTTCTCTCTTTTAACCAGGGGGGTCGGCGCCCGAGCGCCCCCAGTGGCCAGCCGCCACTGCATTGGATGCCATTTTGTCACAGGAAAGATTTGCCTCTAGGATGGAACCTAGGTATGTAATTTCATCTTTCCTTGAGACAATATTGTCACCCACTGTAACTGAGAAGCCGTCGGTCTTGCTGAGTTTGTTATTTGAACCGAAGAGAATGGACTCTGTTTTACCCAGGTGTAATGATAGTTTGTTATCAGCGAGCCAGATGCAGATTTTGCCTAGTTCCGAACTGAGGGTTTTTTCAACCTGTAACTTGTTCTTGTCAGAGACCAGCAGGGCTGAGTCGTCCGCGAACAGGAACAAGTTGCAGTCACAAGCTGACGACATGTCATCTGCATAAATTAGGAACAGTAGCGGTCCGGGCCCAGTCCACACAATCACGGGTATTTTTGACACCAGGGTTTTAAAAATTATTCAAAAAAATTACGACTGGTTTAAACTTCGCACCGAGTGACGTCATATACATGTAGTACAATGCCAAAGCAGTAGGTGGCGATGTAGTTCAAACATGAAGGCCATTTCAACCAACCAGAAGGGTTTAGGGTTAATACCGGAAACTTACCTGAAGCCTGGAACACAAACATCCCTCCTTGCTCACAGCCAAACAATTCTACAGTTTGTAGCTAGAACAACGTGCAATAAACAAAAAAGGGTACATTCACTGTGTGTTCTGCCTCATTTGTTGATGAAACAACCAACATCGACACAATTTACCACCAAGAGCGGAGTTTAGTCTCACAAAAAGATCGCAGATTTTGTTAGCTTACATGCTAACATAATAATGTAGTAACTGTGCTGAAGGGTCTGCAATTAGTTAAAATTAGACCTAAAATAATCCCCCTTTAAGTTCACCAACCTGTTTAATATGTGGGAGTTAAGTTATTTATTTACCACATAATGTTTACACTGTCTGCCTATTGATGGCATCTCAGGTTATATGACGGTGCTGCCATTTAGTGGGCCAGAGGTGGTAGTGTTCCCTCGTAAGTGCGTCACTTCCTCTAGGATACGTGGTGTTGACGGTAGAACTTGGCCGGACTTGTTTAGAGAACAAACGTACATCCAGCGTTGCTCGTAACGTTATAGTTTGACGGTGACCATGGATGTAAAGTTGCTTACCAAGCGGACATTATACCACCAAGAGAGAGAGAGTTTTAGTACCCAGCTAATTCGATGTTTAGTAAACGTCTGGGATTAGCACATTACAGCGGACTATAGTATTCCCCATTTATCGTTAACAGTTAGCCAAAGCTAGCTAGCTCGGTGCTAATACCTAAAGTAGCTTCAGCTCATGCTTCGATAGCTGCTCTATACTGGACATATCAGTCGATATATAACACAGACCAGAGAACATTTAGATAGGGTCTGTGTCGAAGGGACGCTGTAAAAGGACACAACTAGTCCTATGTAGTAGCCATAGCAGTAGCCTGTGGTACAGAGGGGACCAGCGTGCGCCATGCAGCACCACGGAGCGGAGCGAGACACTCGGATCCACCACAGCGGAGCATCTGGTCTGCAGGAGCAGACTGGTGGCGCCTATCGGACCGGGCAGCGTCTTCCCGCCCTCATCACCACGCAGCGGTCTACTACTCCTCGTTACAGAATCCATCCGGGTTCTTTCTCACCCCCCAGGATTATTAACTCTCTCCACCTCTCTCATCCTGGAGAGGGAATTGTTCCTCTGACACAGTGGTAACCGCGGCAACGTTTGGCCAGAACACTTTAATAGAACTATTTGGGCGCCCATCTAAATTTAGTAATAGTATTTAATTAGGCATTATGATTCAAACCGTTTCCTCGCTCTTTCTAGTTTAGGTAACTCCATTTTAAGTTATTCACTCAGTTGTGTATTTGGTACAATTAGTTTAAGAGTTAAGGCATCCTACCACACCCCCTAAGGTGACAATTATATACAGTCCTCTAAGCTCCCGCACAGTAACGTTAGGGCTACTAGTAGAATTAATGGATGTAAACGTTATTTAACACAGTGCAGATGGGTACAATACAATACAGCTCAATACAAACAATTGTTAAGGGGATGCAGACTGTTGTAGTTTGAACTGGGTTCCTTATAACAATAACTTGACAACACACATGAGTTAGTTGGTAGCCGCAGCTTCAGGTTTACTCTGGTCAGGTCAGGAATGCGACAACAGACATCATCAGTCGATCACAACACTCTTCAACACAGACGTTAGGTTTCGAACAAAAGTTTGTTACAATCATTTTCATATAACGCTACTTGGGACAGCTCTGCTGTAAACACTGGTGTAGCTGGCTCTGCTCTAATCTCTCTACCCCGCGTTCGGTTGCTAACTTGCTATTGTTTGCGTAAACATGGGAAATAATTGCGACAGCTCTGCCGTAAACACTGGAAATAACCTCTGTTGCTATGCACACGCACCGCACCCACTGTAACCGGGATGCGCGCAAAACTTCACCCTGGACTCCGGTTTTCAAAGACCGCGGTTGCAGTGTAGCAAAACCCCGGTTGTGTGTGGGCGAACAGTGCAACTGCGCACATACAATCACGGTTACATTAAACCCAGCGTTCGTGTGGACAGAGTATGCTTCCTTGTGGAACACCACAGCTCACTGGGAGGGGGGGGGATAGGGTACCGTTTACCTCCACCATCTGTTCTCTCCCCTCCAGGTAGGATTGCATCCAGCTCACTGATAGACTATCAAAACCAATTGCTTTTAGCTTGTCAATCAGAATGGAGTGATTGACAGTGTCGAAGGGATTTTGTAGGTCCAGCATGACCATGCCGCAGTATTTGCCCGCGTCCACCTCTTGTTTGATGTGGTCGTTTAAATAGAGAAGGCATGTGTCAGTGGAGTGGGATGTTCTGAAGCCAGATTGGAATTCGTAGATTCGATTTTTTTCCCGCGAGGTACTTTTCGACCTGTTCGTAGACTATTTTTCCATGACTTTCGAGATGGAGGTAAGGATAAAAACAGGGCGGTAGTTGCCTGGGTCTAATTTGCTGCCCTTTTTGAGCAGGGGTGTTACTCTCGCAATTTTGAAGTCTTTGGGTATGTGTCCCTGTTTTATGGAGAGGTTTATTATGTGTGTGATGACTGGGGTGATGGCGGCTGCTGAGTCTGAGGAATTTGGAGGGGATATTGTCATGGCCAGTGTCCTTGTTAGGTTGGAGGGCGCTCAGTTTTTTGTTACCATTTCTAGTTTGAAATCGTCTTTGCGGACCCCTAGGTTATTGTAGTAGGCTATGATGTGTTCTACCCCAAAATGCCCTGAGTGGGAGGGTAGTTTGTTTACCAGTGTTGTGGCTATGTTTGTGAAGACATTTTTTAAGTAATTGGCTACATCCAGCTTGTCTGTGATGAGCGTGTTGTCCGTCTTTATGTTTATGTTTGAAAATCTGGTTTTGAGTTTTTTACTGCAGCCTAGTTGATTATTGAGTAATTTCCAAAGTTCACATGGTTTGTTTTTGTTTTCCTCAGTTTTGTCATTGATGAAATTCTTTTTTGCAGTTTTGATCATGGAGTTTACGTCATTTCTTAGTCTGTTTCTTTCCAGTTTGAGTTCAGTCACATGGACTTGGAGTTCACTGCTCGTGCTTTTGGTAAGCTTGACTGACTTTTACGAAACTCAGAGCTTTTTTTGTCTCTGGTTTTCATAG
The DNA here is from genome assembly GCF_963971535.1 of Notolepis coatsorum. Classification (NCBI taxonomy): domain Eukaryota; kingdom Metazoa; phylum Chordata; class Actinopteri; order Aulopiformes; family Paralepididae; genus Notolepis; species Notolepis coatsorum. Next base: position 63,479,148 of record NC_140181.1, read on the forward strand.
CAGCCAATATTTCGGAGTGCATCCACGGCTCAGCGTGATTTTTTACCCTGGTGGTTCTTAGGGGGGCCATGTCGTTTAGTATTGTTGAAAATTTGGTTTTGAAACCAAGCCATGTTTCTTCAACCAGTGTACCATTGAGCTCATCTGACCAGTCCAGGCTCTCCAGTTCATTTACATTTACATTTACATTTAGTCATTTAGCTGACGCTTTTATCCAAAGCGACTTACAAGTTCTGTACGACAAGCCATCAGGAAGGGCACAACTCTATCAGCTGAGTAACAATGTTCATCAAAGTGTTGAGTGCTACAGTGTAGGTTAGTTTATTAGGACAAGTGCATGACAGTATGGTTAGTTAGGGTTAGATAATTTTTTCTTTTTCTTTTTCTTTTCTTAATTCAGATAATGGTTGCAGTTCAAGGTTAAAGGCCTCGCTAGAGTAGGTTTTGAGGTCTCTAATAATAATAATAATAGATCAAATTTATATAGCGCCTTTCATAGAACCCAAGTCGCTTCACAATCAGGACAAAAAATAGGACTAGGGAAATAGGGGGGGGGGGGGGGGGAGGGGGATGAGGGAAGGTAAGGGATAATGGACCTAATCTAATATAATCTAACTAATTAGATGTGCCTAATCTAACTAGTCTAGATGTGACTGTTTTGTGGCAGCCGGCCTTTTGTTTTAACTTTTTGCGGGTACAGTATATTATATAATGATCACTTAACCCGCATGATATAACCCCTTTATTGGAGATCTTGGACTTGTCAGAGGTCAGGATGAGGTCAATGGTAGTCTGAGTTGATTCACATACACGTGTGGGTTGGGTGATCAGCTGGCTGAGGCCATGCAAATCACAAAACTTATTGACAATAACCATGAACGGAATCTGCTACTCTCTCAACACTTCTGCGGCAGCCGAAGAGTTCTACCAAAAGAACCTAGCATTTAAGACGACGGAGGCTAAAGCGGATGGCTAGGCTGCGAGAAGAGCTAATAGCCTGGAACCTATATCCCAGACACAGGCTTGCTCTCCCCCGTAGATACTCCTTTGTCTGTGTACACCCACTACTATCAACATTACACATGGATACAACAAGGACAAGACCACATTCACTTAAAAAGGTAATGTTTGTATGAAAAGAAAAGACACAGATGAGTACTAACAGAATGAGATGGACCCTTAGTATAAGTTGTTAATGAATCCCTTTAGCGCTTGAAGTGCACTAAAACATTGTAATGACTTTACATTTTTCATATAATGTTGGGTACATGCTCAGTAGAGTTAGAACGCTCCCAGTATTAGGGGCTGTGATATTTTGTTACCACACTTTATGCACATAGAAGTGCTGTGGCAGGTTCGCTAAGCTAATGTTGTTAGCCGAATGCTCTGATGGAGGCCGCCATTTTAAGTTTTAAGTTTAAAGTGACGTCAGCGATCTACGGTTGTACTCAACGGACAAAAGGGAATGTGTGTGACGTGTGTGAAATTTGTACAGTAGGTCCCAGTGGGAATTGCAATCAGTCTGTACTGTGTATTTACACTATCCTAATGTTGCTTTGTTGGTTAAAAAATAAAATAAGCAATTTAAATGTTCCATTCCATGTCTGACTATTTCTGAATCTATTGAGTTCAAGGTTCTTTATTAGTTGTCATACAGAAGTACAGAATACTTTTATACAAAATGCTTCTTTCTGTTACACTCCAGAGACTGTGCTAGACAAAAATAGATAAGTATAAAATAAAATAAGTATAGCAAGTATTTAAATAGAAGTCACGTACGTAGACACAAGTGTTCAGTATGTACATATGTACAATGTTCAATGCAGAGTAGAAGTAACTGAGTTACCATACAATACACTATACAATATACTAATATACAATATACTATATAGTCAGTGCAAAGCAGAAATGGGATGAGGTACAATTTAGGTACAATTTACAGTAAGGTGAAATGAGGTATGGGTTGTAGTGCAAATTCTTTGCCAATAAATATAAAGTGTGTTTAGGTGTTCTAAAGTGTGTAAAGTGGGTGCTGCAGTGAGTTGTTTGTTTAAAGTGAGTGTGTGCGTGTGGATGTGTGTGCTGTGAGTGCATTTGATGGTTGTTACATAGTGTTATTGTTCGTTGAGCATCCTGATGGCCTGGGGATAGAAGCTTCTTCTGAGTCTTTCTGTGCTTGCCATGAGACTCCGGGATCGCTTGCCTGACCGCAGCAGTTCAAAGAGGCAGTTGTTTGGGTGGCTGGAGACTTTGATAATTCTCTTAGCCTTACCCATGCACCGCTTGTTGTAAATGTTCTGGAGAGTGGGAAGCCCCCCTCCAATTGTGCGTTCGGCGCTCTCTGTAGTCTGCTATGGTCTTGTGCGGTGCTATTCCCAAACCAGGAGGTAATATTGCCAATCAGGATGCTCTCTATTGTACATGAGTAGAAGTTCTTAAGGATCTTCTGACTGACTTGTAACTTCCTTAGGCGCCTGAGGAAATAGAGGCGTTGCCGTGCCTTCTTCACAACACTGTCAATGTGTGTGGTCCATGTCAAGTCCTCGGATATGTGGACTCCAAGGTACTTTTTTTTAATTTTTTTTAATTTTTTATTATTTAAAATTTTTGACACGACATAAAACTAGACACACAAACATTAACAGTAAATATCCACAATAAATCACAGGACTATGCAGTCCAGTATTTGAATCAATATAAATGTAGGTTACGAGATATAATACTTACAATACAATACAATACATACATATGCTCTTGCTCGCTCTTCTCCCCCCCCCCCTCAGGACCCCCCTTGGATAATCCGTCCATTATTTCATTTCTAACCAAGGATTACAAATTCATATGCTATGCTTTATCTTCTCCACCACAACTGACCAAATTGCTATGCTGGCTTCATTAACACCTAGGATTCGTGCGGTAGATATCTCTAAATAAATCACATCAAGATAGGTAAGAATCCAAACCTTCACGCACATTTTATCTGGCTGAATCCAACGTGATGCTATTAGCTTTTTGGCAGCCGTAATACCGGACAAGATTAGCCTCTTTACATGTACAGAGTGTGATAACTGAGAGACATTATTCAGCAACAATACCGAAGGAAGTACAGGTATGGTCAGAGATAAAAATTCTGATAATTGCATGATTACTTCTTCCCAGAATATCTTAACAGGGGGGCATTCCCAATACATATGCATAAATGTACCGATATCACCCTTCAGACACAAGGAGCATAGAGAGTCTTGTTTAAGCCCCATTCGGTTCAATCTCATAGGAGTCAGGTAAGTCCTATGAATAAAATTAAGATTAATCTGTTGATGATCCGGGTTGCGTGACGCTAGTCAAACGTTTGCCCAGACTTCAGGCCAATCAAAATATACTTCCAAGTCTGGTATATCCTTCCTCCAAACTGAGTCTAGGGGAAGGATTCCATATGAAGACGTAAGTAAGTGATGATAAAAGTCAGAGACGAAGCCTTTCGATGTCTCCCTTTCATAAAAGAATTTGTGATATCTGTGGTGCTCAAGTGGTATCTTTAATGGGACTCCATGAGCATTCAAAGTTGCTAATAACTGTATATAGAAATAATAAGTGGAGCTGGTGAGGTTAAATTTGTTATGAATATCTTGATAGCTACAGAAACCCTGTTCGTTGAAGATATCTCCCAATGTATGTATGCCCTGCTTTTCCCATTTGGGATATCTGATAGGTCGTTGTGCAATAAGGAGTGCATTGTTATTAAATAGGGGAGAATGGCTATGCCATTTATGTTTGTTAGTAAATTGTTTCTGTGTGTCACGCCATATCCGGATCACATGTGTAATAAGAGGGCCAAATTTCAAGTCGCATTGCTTAATTGATCATTTGGTGTATACTATATCCTGCAGTCTATGTGGTGCCACTATGTTTTCTTCTAATGTTCTCCAGGATACAGATGCTTGAGAATCAAACCAGGTGATCAGTGGTCTTAAAGAGAACGCTTTAAAATAGTGGTAGAAGTCTGGAAATGCTAAACCTCCGTCGGCTTTGTTTCTCTGTGCGGTGGATCTTTTTATTCATGGAGGTTTGTTGTTCCAAATAAATTTATATGCGGCGGAGTGTAATTTTTTCCAGTAACCAGCAGATAAAGAAGTTGATTCTAGGTAAAACATCCATCTTAACTATTGATACTCGGGCCTGTACTGAGCTTTTAAGTTTTGACCACCTGTCAAAGTCATTTGTGATCCTATCTTGGACTCTTGTATAATTATACTTCACCGTTTGGCATATAGTAGGGAATATTTCAACTCCAAGACATCTAAAGTGTTCTACCATTGGTATATTTTCTGGAAGGAATTTAGCCTTCGCAGAGACATTAAGTGGAAGGAAGGCCGACTTTGGCCAGTTTATCCTAAATCCCGATAGATTGCCAAAATCATCAATCAGCTTGAGAAGATGAGGCAGTGAGGTGGTAGGGTTTTGCATGAACAATATTACGTTGTCTGCATATAAACTAATATGATGCTGTGTGCCCTTAATTGAGATTGGCTCTATGGATTGGGATTGTCTTATATACTGTGCTAAAGGCTCTAAGGATAGAGCAAATAGTCCGGGACTAAGAGGACAACCCTGTCTGGACGAGAGTGACACAGGAAAGAGTGTGGAGGTGAATTTACCTGTTATAATCATGGCCGATGGCTCTTTGTATAGTACTTTTATCATATTAATGAATCCGTTTCCTAACCCCATCCTTCCGAGTACTGCCCATAAATAAGGCCATTCCAACCTATCAAAGGCCTTCATCGCATCCAAGGATAATACAGCTGTAGGAGGCACGGCATCCTTGCTGACGTCTAACACATGTACTAGTAACCGTCTAATATTATCCGTGATCAAGCGGCCTCTAATGAAGCCAGTCTGATCAGGATGAACTAAAGATGTCATATGCTTTTGAAGTCTGATGGCTAGTACCTTAGCATACAGCTTGATATCGGTTCCGAGGAGGCTTAAGGGTCTATAACTACCACAATCGGTGGGGTCTTTGTCTTTTTTAAGGAGGACAGATATGAGTGTAATATTGACGTTCCTATGGAAATTCCCCTCTTCGATTGAGTATAAAATCATATCAAGTAATAGGGGTCCAATTACATCCCAACATGAGAGGTACAGTTCTGGAGGGATACCATCCCATCCAGGAGCCTTACCACTTTGCATTTCAGATATAGCCTCCCTAAGTTCGTCTAGTGTAATAGGTGTATCTAACTGTTTAGCGTCTTCCTCTGATAGTTTTGGTAGGACTCCAAGGTACTTAAAACTGTTCACTCTCTCAACCGGTGCCCCGTCAATGCTGAAGGGGCTGTAGTCCCTGACCCCCGACCTCCTAAAGTCCACAATCATCTCCTTTGTTTTGCTGACGTTCAGGGAGAGGCAGTTCTCTTGACACCATCCCGCTAGGACCTTGACCTCTTCCAGGTAGGCCCTCTCGTCGTTTGCAGAGATCAGGCCCACCACTACTGTGTCGTCAGCAAATTTGATGATTGTGTTGTTGTTCCGCTGTGCCACACAGTCATGTGTGTACAGGGAGTAGAGGAGGGGACTCAGAACACAGCCCTGGGGGGCCCCTATGTTGAGGGTGATGGATGAGGAGGTGCAGTTGCCTGCTCTCACCACCTAGGGTCTGCCCGTCAGGAAGTCCAAGACCCACTGGCAGAGGTCATAGTTCAAGCCCAGGTCCCTGAGCTTGGCTATGAGTTTGGAGGGGACTATGGTATTGAATGCTGAGCTGTAGTTGATGAACAGCATTCTCACATAGTTCCCCTGCCTCTTGTCCAGGTGTGATGCTGCTGTGTGCAGCACATGGGCTATGGCGTCCTCCGTGGACCTGTTGGGGCGGTATGCAAATTGCAGGGGGTCCAGGTTGATGGGGAGGGAGGAGCAGATGTAGGCCTTTACTAGCTTCTCAAAGCACTTCATGGCTATGGAGGTGAGAGCTACAGGGCGGTAGTCGTTGAGGCAAGCAGGCTTGGATTTTTTGGGTACAGGGATAATAGTGGACTTCTTCAGACAAGTGGGGATGACAGCCTGTTCCAAATATGTCAGTGAATACCGGGGCCAGTTGGTCGGCACAGACTTTTAGGACGCGGCCGGGGATACCGTCCGGTCCTGCTGCCTTCCTGATATTCACTTGCTTAAAGGTCCTCCTCACCTCATGTTCTGTTACCCTGAACACTGAGTCTCCATCAGCAGCCCCCCCCCCCCTCCATTGCAGTGGCTTGTAGGCTGGTGTTGTTATTCCCAGCCTCAAACCTTGCATAGAAGGTATTGAGGTAATTTGCTAAGGAGATGTCACTGTTCAGCTTGAGGGAGGTGCCTTTGTAATCTGTCATCGTTATGAGGCCCTGCCACATAGCTCTAGAGTCAGCCTGTTCATATTGGAGTTAAATTTTATCCCTGTAACGCCTTTTTGCTTCTATTACTACTCTCCTGACGTTGTATCTCGCCACCTTGTGGTCATTCATGTTGCCTGCCACAAGCCCGCCGTTGTATGCTGAGGTGCGCACTTTCAGAGCCTCACGGACGGATTTGTCTACCCAGGGCGTTTGGTTTGGGTAAACTCTAATTGTGGTAGTGGGGATTGTTTCTTCCACCAAAGTACAGTCCAGCACTGTCTCCGTGTAGTCATTAATGTTATCTGTGTTATCGCGGAACACCCCCCAGTCTGTACATTCAAGTGCAGCTTGGAGTGTGCCCTCTGATTCTACAGACCATTTCTGCACCTCTTGCGAGACTACCGGCCAAATCCGCTGGCAGAATGAGCCTTGTAACCACACTTAAATTGCGAGTAACAATGGTCTAAAATATTACCGCCTCTGGTGTTACAAGTCACACAGTCTGACCATTTCAAGGAATGTTTGGTTACTATTGGGCTTCTAGCCTTCTACTGAACTTATTGTGAATCAGCTGATAGGGTTTTGGCTAGACTATACTTAATAAATAGAATTGCATTATTTACAATATAAAAATATAAAATGCTTTTTTTTTCATTAGCGAAAACTAGACAAAAATCATCAGTTTTCTGCGACTAAATCTAGACAAAAAAGACAAAATCGAGACTAACACTGACTAAGACTAAAATGCTCAGACCTGTAGTTGACTAAAACTGACTAAACAAAAAATAAATGAAGGTGACTAAATATGATGAAAACGAAAAAGGAGCATTGACACATGACTAAGCCAAAAATGTAAATTAAAATATCTGCCAAAATTGTAGATCATTGGCTGAATGATTATCCAGTTTGACTATTGGCTACTACGGGCCACCGTACCGCTAGTGCGACTGCGTACAAACTGCCTCGCTACTATGGACCTGCTCTCACCGCCACGTCACAACTAGATGTTTAATAAACCTACGGTTTGATATACCCAAGTGTGTTCATTGACTCACACGCAACTGAGGTACATATTAACACAGTTTACATGGTGTCAGAAGACAGTACGGACTTTTCGCCCGTGAGTAACGTGTTTTTTCATTGTGTTTTTTTTACTAGCCTTTGATAGCCTAGCTAACCTAGCCGCGGACGCGCTAGTAGACAGACACTATGGCGGATGGATTTCGCAGACCCGACCCTGTTGTATTTGATGAACATGTCGCAGAGAATTGCCGCATTTTTGAAGGGGAATATGACATTTTTATTGCCGCAGCCCACTCAGAGAAACCTGCACGGACAAAGGCTTACATACTCCTCAACATTGCTGGACCTGAAGCCATAGAGCGGGAGCGCTCGTTTGTGTATGCAGCTGAGGTGCGCGCGCCCGGTGACAACGGAGCAGTAATTACACCGGCGGAGTCCAGAGGACCCGAACTGCCTGAAAAGAAAATTCAAAGAAATATGCAATCCCCAAAGCAACAGGACGATGGAAAGACACAAATTTCATTCGAGAAACCAGAAGCAAGGTGAGAGCATTGAATCCTTCATCAGTGACTTGAAGATCAAAGCAAAAAATTGCCAGTTTGTAACTTTGACTGAAGAGCTTATCTGTGATCGTATCGTGTGTGGTATCACACGGGACGCTTTGAGAAAATCTCTGTTGAGGGATAGTGAGTTAACACTTGCCAAAGCTATCACAATCTGTCGTATTCACGAGATGACAGAGGAAAACAGCAAAACACTAGCCACACAGGCTACCAGTGTTGATGCAGTGAGGCCTGTTTACAACAGAAAGCGCCAGTCTAAATCCCAGGTATTTTCAAACAATGCCATAACAAAGTGCAACAATTGTGGTGGTAGTCATGAGGCTAAAAGAGAAAAATGCCCAGCCTTCGGACAGCAGTGCCATAACTGCAAGAAGGTAAACCACTACAAAAGCTGTTGCAAGTCTAAGCCACAGAGTCAAAGATATCCACAGAAAAAATCGTACAGACCGTCTGTGCATGAAATGTCAGTGGACCAGTCTACACATGAAGACGACACATTCTATGTGGATGGTGTCAATATTGACAGTGTCAATTCTCAAGTAAATGAGAAAGATGAAGGATTTGTCACAATGCACATAAACGGCAAATCTACAGAGTTTAAAGTTGACACAGGAGCTAAATGTAATGTTATGTCAATAGAGACTTTCAAAAGAGTCAATTTGTGCAGCAGAAGAAAACTGCAAACCTTGTTGCTTACGGAGGCACTAAAATTGAGACCAAAGGTCTGGTCACACTATCGTGCTGTTTAAAGGAGCAGCAACACACACTGCCTTTCTTCATAGTGGACAGAGATGTGCAACCACTACTAGGTTTTCGTGCATGTATGGACATGGGGATTGTTCAAATGAGCCTAGACGCCCACCAAGTCACCATGGAGAATAACACAGATTTCAAAACACAGATTCTAACACATTATGAAGATGTGTTCAGTGATGAGCTTGGAGAACTCCCAGTCATATATTCCATGACGCTGGATCCCAGCATACAGCCTGTGGTCCGACCAGCCCACCGCATCCCCGCAGCGATGCAAGAGAGGGTTAAAGCGGAATTGGACCGCATGCAAAGCATAGGTGTCATAACACCTGTCTCTGAGCCCACAGACTGGGTTTCATCTATGGTGGCAGCACACAAGAAAGACAAACAAGAAACCAGACTGTGCATCAATCCAAAGGACCTCAACACAGCGTTGAAGAGGCCCCATCACCCCATGCGTAGTGTTGAAGAGGTAGCAGCACAGTGTTTTCCGTCCTGGACGCCAAGAACGCAAAGAATGCCTTTCGGCATCAACTCCGCAAGCGAGGTTTTTCAGCGCTCCATGGAACAGCTGTTCACAGGCTTACCATGCTCCGTGATAGTAGATGACATCATCATCGGAGGCCGCGGAGTGGCTGAACACGATGCCAACCTGAGAAAAGTGCTTGATCGGGTGAGAGAGGTCAACCTCAGGCTAAACTCAGCAAAGTGCAGGTTTCGCCTAGACCAAGTAGGTTATGTAGGCCACATCTTCACAAGCGAAGGCCTGAAAGCAGACCCCTCTAAAACAGCAGCTATAACTGAGATGCCAGTCCCCACAGATGTCACTTCACTACAGCATTTCCTAGGGATGGTAAACTACCTGGCAAAGTACATCCCCAGTTTCAGTGACATAGCAGTGCCACTGAGGAAGCTGACCCACAAGGAGACGGCGTGGTGCTGGTACCAGCAGCACCAGGAGGCATTTGAGTGCCTCAAGTCGTGCCTATCCAGCCCACCAGTGTTGATATACTACAACGTCAAGGAGCCAGTCACACTCACATGTGACGCGTCATGCTATGGACTCGGAGCAGCATGCATGCAAAGTGGCAGGCCAGTAGCATTTGCGTCGCGTACCCTCACAGATACTGAGACAAGGTACGCCAAAATAGAAAGAGAGCTTCTAGCTGTCGTGTTTGCCTGCACAAAATTCAAGGACTATGTATATGGAAAGCCCACAATCGTGGAAACAGACCACCAACCTCTGGTGACGATCATAAAAAAGCCCATTCACACAGCCCCAGCCCGTCTTCAGAGAATGCTACTGGAAGAGCGGAGGACGTGCCTCCCTCAAGAACAACAGCCAACCGAGGCAGGACAGGTAGTGGAATACCTCCAAGCCCTAGTCCAGTCCGCACAGCCAAGAGGGGAGACGGGCTCCAACGGGGAACCAAATGACCAGAGACGGGCCCAGTTGGGGACACAGGGGGGTCCTGCGCCAGAACAACAACAAACTCCAAGGAGAACACCTTGGCAGTCACGGGGACAAGGTGGAAACAAAAGAGGGAGCGCGAATGGATCCAAAGCACGGTTAATTGTGTGTTGGACGTGCGGGAATCTCGGCCATATTTCTAGAGACTGTGAGCGGGACAGAAGAGGTGGGTGTGGGCAAAACCAAGGTCGGTATCAAGAACAGTAAGAAGCATTTTGTATGAAAGTATTCTGTACTTCTGTATGACAACTATTAAAGAACTTGAACTTGAACTTGAACTTGAACTTGAACAATGCCCACAGCCCGCAAGCTCCCCCTGTCCAGGCCCCCCTCAGCACCAGAGTCAAGATGAGAGGCGGGGCCCGGAGATGGGAAGTCAGACCGCCAGATCTGAGATGGGGGGAGAGGCGTCGTCCTATAGACAACAGAGAGCGTTTATAGCAGCGTTCGAACGACATGAGGCAGTTCATCGAGATCTGATGAAGACACAGCTGGAGATTGGTCAAACCGCACACGAGACGCAGAGACTGGAGCAAGAATGGGCGAGAAAGAATGTACCTGCGAGATGGTACAGCTATTGAGATCATGCTTCGGGCGTCGGAATTAGCCGCACACGAGACGCAGAGACTGGAACAAGAACTTGCGAGAAAGAATGTACTGCTAGATGGTACAGCTATTGAGATCATGCTTCGGGCGTCGGAGTTAGGCCGACGTGATCAAGCAGTGCCCTGTGCCCCGTTGCCCGGACAGGGAGCGGGGCCTCGACAGGGTGCTGAGAGTCTCGGGCGCGGTAGGTTTCCGGACCCCTCCCAACAACAGGCTCAAAGAACTGTGGCTGAACAAAATAGGTACGTGGTTTTCTCCCCAGAACAGGCTCAAGGGGGGCGAGACCAGGAAGGGACTGTCAGAGGTGAGAGCCATGGCGGTAATGGCAGAGAGCAAGGACAGACTCTGGGCCAGATGAACCCAGGGCCATCCGATTACAGGCGGGGGGCCCACCGGGCCCCACAACTGAGGGAACAAAGACAAGTTTGCTGAATCTGTGGACTGATGGGTCATTTTCAAAGGGCATGTCTGCAGAGGCCGCCGGCAGAATAAAGAATATAGATGGGTGTAAAGAACCAAATTCCTCTGTTTATAACGTTAAACTTGATTTTACGTGGAATTGTTTTATGCTGTCTTTTATTTTGAAATGCTGTCTTTTATTTGTGAAGATTCTGGTTGTCCCGCTCGCGCTGTTTCTACCTTGCGTAACAACGACTTCCGGTTAACGCTACTCCACAGAAAAATGCTTGATATATATGACGGGAGAGAGGAAATGTAAATAAAGGATATCTCTCATTAATAATAACAGTTCGTGAAGGAAACCCCCTTCTTACCTTGTTTAGCACCTAGCTGGAAGGCGAAGAGGTACGTGTTTATTTATGGATTGTGTTATTTGTTTATATTTGGCAATCTTCATATTTGTGTATTGAGCTAAACTAGCTAAGATGCTAGCCCGTGCTATACTTTTCACTGGAAACGTGGTTTGAACAAACGAATGACTGTATGTCTGTTTCCACTTTCAGCTCTTACGGTGTCAAATGGTGAAACTGTCAATAAATGGTTGGCATACCGCACCATAGCCATCAGTCTAAAGGAGTTCATTTTCAGTTTGTCTACAGAGCTACGACATCAGCCTAGAGTACAAAAAGGGCAAGTACATGTACCTGGCTGACACCCTCTCCAGAGCTCCAAACAAACATGTCACCCAGAGCCCTGCTGAAAACGGTGCTTATGAGGTCATGTCGGTGAGTTGCATCTCCACCGCTCGCCTAGAAGAACTCAGAAAGCACACAGCAGAGGATGAGATGTTACAGACCCTCAGCGCGGTCATTCAGAGAGGATGGCCCAACAGAGAAAGCCAGCTCCAGCCTGCTGTCCTTCCCTTCTTCCCTTACAGAGACGAACTCGCAGTGGAGGATGGAATCATCATGAAAGGCCACAAGACAGTCATCCCCCAGTCTCTGCACAGAGAGTACATCAACATCGTGCACAGTCTCTGCACAGAGAGTACATAAACATCGTGCACAAAGGACACCCAGGTGTTGAAGCCACAAAGCGCAGAGCCAGAGGCATCATATTCTGGCCGGCAATGTCAACTGACATCGCTGAAGAGCTGCTCTCATGTGTAACGTGCAACAGCACCAAGTCCCACCAGCAAAAGGAACCTCTGAAACTTCAATCAGTTCCAGACCTCCCATGGTCTACAGTTGCCACGGACATGTTTGAATGGCATGGTAAACACTACCAAGTGCTAGTAGATTCGTATTCTGGCTGGTACGAAATCGACCTTCTCCACAGCCTGACATCATCGGCTGTGATATCTAAGTTGAAAAGAATTTTTTCAGTCCATGGCTCACCGCACACCCTCTTCTCTGACAATGCTAGACAATACACCAGTCAGAGTTTCAAGGACTTTGCCAAACAATGGGATTTTGTACATACCACCAGCAGCCCAGAGTTCCCACAGTCTAATGGGCTCGCAGAGAGGGCGGTCAGAAGTGCCAAGCAACTGATGGAGAAATCTCATAGAGATGGAACAGATGTTTTTTTCAATCTCCTAAACCTCAGGAACGTCCCCCGTGACTCAACACTAGGCTCCCCTGCTGAACGTCTGATGTCACGGCAGACACGCGCAGCCATTCCAGTGTGTAGCAAACTACTGGAACCAGCCCCCAAGGACGCCCGGCGAGTCAGCGCCCAGCTCCTCAACAGAAGGCTCACTCTAAAGCACCACTTCGACAAGTCAAGTCGCACACTACCGCCTTTAACAGAGGGACAGGTGGTCCGTATGCAGACCCCGAAAGGATACGACCAACTTGGGACTGTGAAGGAGAAGAGCAAAGAGCTGCGCTCCTACGTCATCCAGTCCAACAAGAAGACATACAGGAGGAATCGCCGTCACATCCTTCCTGTCACAGAACCACCACCACCACGGTTCCACGCAGAGGACCCAGACTCCCAGAACACCGGCTCCTCTACAGTGAACAATGCACCCTTCACGCCACTATCACCAGGGCCAAACAACATGCAACACACACACTCTCCCCGGCCGACACACCCAGCACGCTTCCCAGCTGAGAACAGTAACGCACAATATACAACGCGTGCAGGCCGCATCTGCAAGCCAAACCCCAAGTATATGCAGTAGATTGTATTGAAAAAGAAAAGAAAAAAACGAGTAAAGAAAACTAATGTGTATAACATGGTTAACACTTTGAGTGCCACGCCGGGTTTTCCTTTTTACCCCCTGAATGCCACCATCTGCGCCAATGTTAATGTTAATATTGCCTAATCTATGTTTTAAATTATGGCTATGTGTCTAATCTGCCCATCGCATTATCAAAGACTATTTTCCAGGCAGTGCTGTCGAGGCAGATTGGTTTTTTATCGCGTCATTTCCGTTTTAGAGCATTTAGAAAAGCACCCGTTTTGAGATAAAAAAACAGCCCATTCTGGACCATTCTATGAAAATCGTCTTTTACTGGAATATTCCACAACGTTGATATTCGTCGGCCTTTTTATGAATCGTTTTCAAATAAACGCTAGATTATCAATATTATACGTGCACGCAAGCACATTTGGGCCGCGCACGGATAATCGCCGCGTTGATTTCCTCTCGGACTTTTACAGTGAAACCGAAAGAGGACATTTCACAAAACAGCTTATAACTTCATCAAAATTTGTCTGATTATCCTAACACTGATAACATAGAGTCCTTACCTGACATCAGATGGTATCCAACTGGTATATTCCAATTCCTGATCACCATTCGAAAAAATCGATAAGTGTATAGATCCAACGCGATACAGTAGAACTCCATGATCAGCGGGGCTCAGATGCTCCAGAATGAACTGTGGTAACCCCGGCTGGATCAGTGAACTGGAAAATGTGGAGTACCGGATTTTTTCCCCCATCCATTTTCATTGAGTCCATTCCAAAATCCCTTATGTCATCTGAAAGACGATAGGGGGCGCTTTTTTCCACATATGCTCTCCGGCGGAGCTCGTGTATACTCGGGTAGGCTCGCGTGATGCAATATGATTTCAGATCACTAAAAAAAAAAAGTTGTTCCACTTATGCACTTATGGTGATTCCAAGTTTTATGAATGCACTACTTCTCAAAGTGATATATACTCGTCCACCTTTGTCTACAGATGGATAGTTTTAAGTTTGTCTAAGAGTATCTTCATTTAATTGTTAACCAACCGATTCCGATGCTGGAACTATGCTGGAACATAAATAATATAAAATCACTGCAGCATTGTCCAGCTAACACTGTTAATGTTAGCTTGCTAACTGCAGTGAAATGGGTCTATTTCACTAGCATGTGTAGACACGTGAATATGTCCAACTGTAATTCAATGTGTCTAACTGTATTCATTGTGCTCTAACTGTTTTATGATAACGCTGTGTAACTTGATGACCCGTTTTGATTCTTCATACTCTAATATGGACATTCAGTAGTGGGACATGGCGCTGGACTGCCGCCGGGGGGGAGCTGGTGCGACGTTGGGCTGGCAAAGACAGGTGAAGAAGAGGCTGGTATGAAGGAGGAGTCTGACCAGGAGACTTTCTCTTTCGTCGAATTCCACAGAAGCAAGCAGGTGTATCGCGACGAGCTTACCATATACAACAGACACGCGGGATACGGCTCCTGCGTCCTGTCCGAACAAGTAACGTCGCTGGCCCATAGTTTATCATCCCAGTATAGTGATTAGGGCACGTTGATCCCAGAAGAAGACGTTCGACAGCCGGACTGCACCGTTTACCCGCCGCGAGCAGCGTTTAGAACGTATAGTCGGAAGAATAGTTTGGTCACACTGACCAGAGCTTAGCTTTCAGTATAGGCCTGTTAGCCCAGTTAGCTCACGCGTCGCTCCACCGTCTTCCAGCCCTCGGAGCAGACACCGCAGCAGACGTCTCCGGACTTCACCTGCAGGGGCGGATTTAGGATTATAGGAGATCCGGGGCTTAGCCCAGATAGGTGCCCCCCCCCCCCCCTCCCCCCCTTTTTTCATTTTTTTTTTATATATATATATATTTGCAGGCAAGGGGTGGTTTGGAGGGGGTCAGGCACAACCCCCTCCACGGCAGATTTTTTTTGAATTTAATTAACCTGTACGTGCAATTTCCTGCAATATAGAGCCTTCAATCTTGACCAATAAAGCTGCTCTTTTCACTATAAAACTCAGTTAACCATAACATAGTTATGGTTAGATTTATATATTGGGGGGGGATATATCATATTTTTCATATGATCAAAAAGTGGTGGAGCAAGAGCATACCTTTGCTCCCCCAAGTTCAATAGTGGGAGAGCAGAGATGCTCCGAATGCTCTTATGGCCAGGCGTCTATGATTCACTGATACAAAGTAAAATAGTGCAGTGCAATAAAATAGTTAGTAAAATAGAATAAAATAATGCAATAGTGCATTGCAATAAAATAGTTATCATCGTATTTTTTCGGGAGGCCGGTAAGGAGTGCATTACAGTAGTCGAGTTGGCTTGAGATAAAGGCATGGATCTGGTTTTCAGCGTCCTTTTGATTTATAAATGGCCGTACTTTAGCTATGTTTCTAAGGTGGAAGAATTAAGTTTTTGTCAACTTGTTGATTGTGATTTAAAGCTTATGTCTGAGTCTACCATGACACCAAGACTTAACTCACTCAAATACAGTTAGCAGCTGGATAGACCACAGATGGAAATTAGCTTCTGCTAAATCTGGTGCAAACATATTTTCATGTAACAATGATAAATTGTCAAATTTTTTATTTATTTTTTAAATAGATTCGGGGCTTTTCAGAAAACATTCTGGGCTTGAGCCCAAGTAGCCACCCCCTAGCCCCGCCCCTGTTCACCTGCCTCCAGCATACTCCTAGCCGACCACCAGTCCAGCGATTCGCCTGCCTAACGTCAGCCCAGCCAGCCCCCTTGCTATCACAAGTGACAACCATGGGACCGCTCGACGGCCAACTCGCGTCACAGACATTCGTTACGAGAGCAGGCCAGCACTCGGTTGGTACACTCACAACAGGTAGTTTTCGCGCTCCAAGCGCCCTGGAACATTATCGGCGAACATTCTCTTTTTCGATAGCATGCCCCCTAAGGGCGAAGAGGACAAGGTACTTTTAGCTTGCGCGTGCACCAGTGACTAAGTGACAACTTTATTATTTTGGTAATGCTGGCACTTATAAGGTATTTTGTTTCAGTGTGGGCCCACTCTATTGCATTTGTTGTGTTGTGTTATCGTGCAGTGCCTATGGCACCATTGTAGAAATAAGTTGTTTCCCACTGTGTGACTCCCGGAGCGTCCTGCCAACCTCCTCGTTATTTGTACATGAAAAGCCTATTAACCCTTACGGGGACTTGTTCATGCAGATACATGTAACCTTCAGTAAAAGGAGAGGCGTATAAATGGGACCACTGTGTGCGTGTGAATTAATGTGCATTATTGCTTAACCCTTTTATTTATTTTTTATTAATGTGCATTATTGTTTAACCCCTTCTTATCCACGGCATATGTGTAATTGGGGCAGGTGCTCTGTACAGGTCTCCACCAGTCAACAAGGAAAGGTACTGCTTTGGGGATAAATTATATCATCTACCATTACTGCCACCGGGGGTGAGAGGGTGTGGGACGTATTAGGGGAAGTGTGGGTGTTTGGGGAATTACTACAGTCACCCTGGAGGGCAAGAAGGACCAGCGTAGAACCCCTAGGTTAGTAAATCCTAGGCCCCATCCGCTCCCTCTGCTAAATCCCAATTCTAGTACCCCTACACTACAGTCGGGGACTCAGCCGGACCCAGATCTGCTGTGCTCCCACTACCTGGTGACAGTTCATATCCACTCTCATAAAGTAGGGATAATCCACCCTTCTACACATGCTAGTGGCTAGTTAGAATAGATAGCTTGGCTTCAATCATATCAATATGCTTCCTGACCTGCTACAATGATTTTATATTATTTTATGTTCCATTCCAAAAAGACCTTGCCAGGGTTTTGGTTTTTGAGATATTGGAAGCAGAAAATATTAGCATGTTAGCGATGCTAATGGGAGTCAATGGGGAAATGAGGGATTTTGTCAGAGAAGAGCACCATGCCCCCAGTGGGCGCCATTAGCATTGCTATAAACAAATGAGTGGGCAGCAGCCAGAGTTGGAGATTATAATAATACATGTCATAATAATAATAATAGACTTTTAAATAGCCTAATCATTTCAGGAAAAGTGGCCAATGAGGACAAAGCTGTATTTTCGTCCTCTGGGCAGCCCTCACCCCCCATGTACTTCTTTGTCTGAAACTAAATTAATATTTATTTCATGTCATGTATTCATGTCTTTTGTTTCTGTTCTTTCCAACAGCATGTGTTCTGTGTGTGTGTGTGTCCTTGCCTCTCCACCCTTATTTACATATTTTCTTCAAAGATATAGGCTATAGTGCAACTCAGAACCCCCTAACTTGTGACATTTAGAAACCGAGTTCATTCTTATGCCACAGGACAGCTCAGTCAGTATTTCTCAGCATGCACCACTCTGCTCTGATCTAGATCATTTAATTTATGACGTTGCTGGGATCATAAAACTCCACAGACAATGAACGGGGTGCTGACTTTGTTTAGACAAACTGTTAAGTTGACTTCTCTTGAGATTTGCATTGCTAACATGTCTGTAGCAGAATGTAACTTGGCATAAGATTATTTTAAAGGCCATTTGAAATTCTGCCTAGGACATCGAATAGCCTATAGGACCAGCATTGTGCCTGGAGTTTATAATGATCAATCTTCTGACACTTGTGTCACCTTTATTCCATAGCAATTACCATAGATTTTTATAGGGTGATAATTTGTGGTGGTAATTAATTAGCTTCCATGTCAATAATGTTTTTTTTCTTTCACAGCAAATTACCATTGTTTGTCTTGTTATTTTTAAAATAATTTTATATTGATAAACTATTCACAAATTTTTCATGTTGATTGACTCAGCTCTTGATACACTGGAAAACATTGGAGTAATATTAATATTATAGTATATATTCATATTCATATATTTATATAAATGTAATAAACATTGGATTAAAATAAATCTATATTCTGGTTTATGTTAGGACTGTCTCTTAATTACTAAACACTGCAATGTGCTACGTAACAGATGGTACCGCGAAGCGCAGAAGGACTTCAGATGTTGTAAAGTGACTGGGGTGAGTAGCGGTGCTATGGGTTAAACTCACTCTCATCCTCAAAAGACACATAGACACGTTAGAAAGCAGTGAGTTCACTTCTTGGTATAGCGGTCTGTGCTGTTGCCCGCGGCGTGGGAGACCCGGGTTCGAAACTCCCTCTGGGCATCGAAGTTTAAGGTGACGATGTCACAACCGTTACATATATATATAACATGTATACTATTATTATTATTATTATTATTATTGATAGGATAAATATCTACACTATTAGCATTACTATTTCTATTATAATTTATTTCCTGCCTGTACCTCCCCTCCCCCCTTCCCCATGCTGATATGACACCTGAATTTCCCCCAGAGGGGATTAATAAAGGAACACTTGACTTGACTTGATGGTGTGTTATTTTAGAAAAAATTATATATATAAAAATGTATTTTTAAATAAAAGCATATTTTTTCATTTACAGATCAAAAGTGAATATATCCCATATTTAAATATGGCCAAAGGCTTTAAAGTATTTTTTTTCAACATCACAGCCAGTGGTTAATGATCTGCCAGTGAGGGCTAGTTGTGTGACAGCAGCGCAGGCCACTATGCTGCTAATGAGAGAAGAGGGCCAGGCCACCCCACACACCCCATTGTCTCCCCCCCCTGCCTCCCATCATTAGCTTAATGTGGCCCAGCCCTCAACTAAAAAAGGCTACTGCCAGTTTGGCATGGGGTTCACAGATGCAAATCCCTTGCCCGGTGCTAATGGAGGTAAATGAAAATTAATTGATTCTCATTCAAGGGCCTTGTCAGTCGCCTGTTCTCCCCCTGTGTTTTCTTAATATGCAGACCTTGCCTCCTTGACAATGCACGCTCACCCCTCCACCGCGCCAACTCAAACACATGGTAATGTACTTGCCATCACTATGCAGATTGAATGGCACAAAGGAGTGCAGAGAGAATGCATGGCCTTGACACTTAGGTATGTATGAGGTGTGTGTACATTCGCTCTTTGACCCTGCCTGTGGCCCATGGGGCCATGGCCTGCTTGTTACACGGTTTGCAACGATTCAGTCAGTTTTCATCACTAATATAGGCTAGCCAAAGACTTGTAGGAACTGTGAAGTAAGCAAAAACTTTATTCTTAGACCCTTAGACATGTTTGCAATCCAATCTGTGAGACAGAGAAAAATGATGGATTTGACATAAAACAGCTAGTAATTACACATATAAAGTATTTAGGACACCACTCTATGTCATCTATGATCTCAAGATCCCAAATCATCCCCCATTTCCTAACCAGTCCTCTTATAGTCGATAGAAACACTTATTACAACGTTAAAAAAACGCCTCTAGGTGCACATATGGTAATGAGCTCTGATGGATAGTTATGTCACATGTCCCCCCCACCCTTCCGTCCGTCCCTCCTTGCCCTGCCACATTGTCCATCCCGGCTGCTTGTTTATCAATCAATCGATCACTCTCAATTTAGTTTTTTTTGTGATTAACCAAGCCCTTTGGCTGCTTCTTGTCTTTCCCCTCCCGCTGGCCAAAGATCCAAAATGGTGGACTGGTGAAACATTAACCAGGCCAGGGGAGAACTGACAGTGATGAATAGAGGCTGGAGGGATGATGACACCATTATCTGCTGATGGGACAATTGTTTTTGGAGCCTGTAAACTGCTCGCAGGGGTCAGCCAAGGGATGACAGAGGGCGTTCAGGGTTATCCACCCAGCTGGGGGGAGGGGCTCATTATTACCTTAATATATGAGACCATATTAAAACATATATGTCCATATAGCTATCACACAAAACGTTATACGTATAGGGTTTCATGTCGAACGTGATAATACAGACCGCAAGGATTCTTGTTAAAGACGAGGTGAATTGGCATCTAGAGACCATCAAGCCAGCGACATATAGAGGAACTGAGATTACCACCAACCATTACCACCAACCATCGTTGTGTGGCATTAAAGTATCTTGTATCTTGTATCTTGTATCTTGTATGCCACTCTCGCTGGTTACTTCCGTCATCAGCTCTGGAAAAATAAGCAAACCTGGGAACTATAAGAAATGAATGGAGTGGCTTATTTGATTGAGTAACATTTGCCATGTTTAGGGTCTTAGAAACATATTGACGTTTTAAAATTGGAATGTCATTCAGTGTATCTTTTTTTAAATAAAAAACGTTTATAAATTTTTTATTTTGGGTGCAAACTGATGACTTATTTCACCTTTTTTACAATTTACCAACAACAAGGGTAAACTAGGCTCACGATTTGGCTAGTTTTGACTTCAAAATTAGAAAATATTTATTTACAATATTTAAATTGGCATTCCTGATATTTAAGCAGTTGATTGCTATTGCACCTGTCAGTTTAATTAATGACGTTGAAGCGAGCGGTGGTCGCTGATGAGGCAGGAATACATTCCCCCCCTGGCGATGGCACATTCATTAATCTGCCGTCTGTGAAGCTCACGGATCAAGTGGACTATGCTAGCGGGCCCGTAGCCCTCAGGGAAGTTTATGGTCCTCGTTCGGTCTCCACTGTGAGCCCCTATATAACCTGACCACTTGCCCACCTTGGTCTCATTATCTGACTTGGAGATAACATACGAGGCTCCAAGGACCATGGTCATGGGAAGGGGAGGGGGGCGGAGGAGGGGGAGAGGTGCGGAGGAGCGGCGGAGGGGAGAGGTGCGTAGGAGTGGCCCTCTTATATGATTTTCCCCACTGGCCTTAGCATGTAGCACGCCGACCGGCTCCCCAAAGGCGCACTATTTTTTTTCCTTTTCAGCAGCCGGTGTGGGGGAGCACCTCACACGGTACCTCCTGCTAGAGTGTTTTTCAGGATTATTTTTTTTTGTTTCGTAATAATTTCAAGTTAATCTTAAAAATAGGGGCGGCTGATTGGCGCAGTGGGCAAGGCACTCGTCACTAACGCAGGAGACGCTGGGTTCGAGCCCAGCTCTCAGCGTTGCTACCGGCTGGCCGGTCGTTCATACTAACACAATTGGCAAGTGTTAGAGGGTGGGAAAGCCGGTGGGTGGGGATTGGACGTTGTGGACAGCGACTCCTACAGGTCGGTTTGGTGACGCCGGTGCGGCGGAAGCAGGAAGTAGCGGGGGCAGCGTGAGCTTCCCACGCGTTACTCCTCGCCACTGAGAGTTCGAGCTGCTGCGGTGAAAAGATGTGACAGGCTGCCTCCTCGTGTACTGGAGGGGACACGTGATGCAAGGCTTCTGTCCTCACTACAACCGACCACACTACAGAAGGTTAACCTTTCACTACCACACTACAGAAGGTTAACAGTGGTATTGTCTGTAGTGTGGTAGTGAAAGGTTAACCGTCTGTAGTGTGGTAGTGAAAGGTTAACCGTCTGTACTGTGGTAGTGAAAGGTTAACCGTGAAAGGGTTCATCTTGGGCCTTAATCATTCTAGTTTTGTTTAACCGTCTGTAGTGTGGTAGTGAAAGGTACAGAACTTGTAAGTCGATTTCAATAAAAGTGTCAGCTAAATGACTAAATGTAAATGTAAATGTGTGTGTGTGTATGTATGTGGTTATGCATGTAGGAAATGTGTTTTGTGTGTGTGTACACTACAGGTAGAGGAAGAGAGCGTGTTTACATACAATTCTCTACTCTGACAGTCCTCTTGTGAGAGCACTGTGGGTACATAATACATATATTATCCTGTTAAGTTTTCTTTTTTTCACCCTCCATCCTTGGGGAGACTTCCGGGTATACTACTCTAGTCAGTTACTCTAATTCAACATTAATTGCACCATATTCAACTTTCAGAACAACGTGAATGGTGTGGCGTTGGACATCGCCTCCTAGAAATGTTCCTGTATGTGTCGAGCCTAGCTTGTACATCAGGCATACTACAGTATGTAGTAAGCTAGCTAGCCCTCTGCTGGACCCCAGCTGTACAGACCTTTTCAGAATAATTCTGTTGCTAGGGGAACAGCTTTGGCCCCAGTTTATTTCCTGCTATTGTATTAGCAACAAACATTGCAACAGGAAATACATTGGGGCCTGTGTATGTTTTTGTTGTGAAGTCAGAAAAGGTCCTTATACTAGCCATTGGGTCTAAAACAGACAGATGGCAAAGCAAGACAATTCAATGTTATTTATATAGCACATTTCATACACAGAGGCAATTCAAAGTGCTTTACATAAAGTAGATAAAAGGAAAAGGCATTAAAAAAATGGTATACTAAGACTCCCGGCAATATAAAGTGACTTTGTGTGTTGGGGTCCTGGACATGTCATCACATGATGGTATAGAAATAGTGTCTCTGATAATACTATATTATCCCTTTCTCTGTACTAGCCCCTAAGCCTATAACGTTAGCTAGCCACCACAAGCCTTGCGCCGTACACACACCTTTCCTAGCTTGAATGACATGGGTCATCTTGCTTGAGGATTTTCTTTGCCGTCTGCACGGCTCTCTCTGCGTGCCCGTTGCCTTGCGGGTGATGAGGGCTGGACGTGTAGTGTTTGAAGTCCAGTTGCGTAGCCAGCTCCTTGAACTCCATACTTGCAAACTGGGGTCCATTGTCGCTCACCACTTCCTCAGGAATTCCGAATCTCGCGAACACGGCCTTCAGCCTCTGAATGACTTGTGTACTGGTTGTGGAAGACAGGTGGAGTATCTCGATGAACCTAGAGTAATAATCTGATATTACTAGGTAGTTGTTGTGCTTGTACTCACAGAGGTCCATGGCGATCCTCTTCCAGGGTCGATCTGGGAGTGGCGTGGAGAGGAGAGGCTCTTTTTGTTGAGTTCTTTTCAGTTCACAGGAACTCGCTCTCTCCCTACATTTCACTAGGCCCTGGTGCCCTTCATGGATTCTCTGAAGGATCTCTCCTCTCATCTGTCTCGGCATGACAATCCTGTTCCCTCTTAGGACAAGTCCATTTAGCTCTGACAGCGCTGATTTCACTGGGCCATAGGGTCTCGCCTCGATAGGCACCTCGGCTAGGTGTTCAGGCCATCCCTTTTTTATGAGTCTGGCGACTGACAACAGTTCGGCGTCAGCTGCTGTGGCCGCTCTGATCTCGTCCATCTTGCTTGTGGACGCTGGGATCCCCTCCATTACACTAGCCACATAGCATGCCACCTCACGCTGTGTGTCCAAGTCTGCATCTGTGTTGGCCATTGGGCTGCGTGACAGAGTATCTGTGACAACCAGAGTCTTTCCAGGAGCATACTCTGCCACCGCGTTGAACCTCATGAGCCTCATGAGGAGTCGCTGGCATCGGAGAGGCACATTGTCCAGGCTGCGAGTGTTAATGAGAGGTACAAGGGGCTTGTGGTCAGTTATTAGCTTGAACTGGCCCAGTCCACTGAGGTACCGGTCGAACCTCTCGCACGCCCACACGCCCGCCAGACCTTCTTTTTCAATCTGGGCGTAGCGCGTTTCTGCTTCGGTGAGGCGTCTTGAGCAGTACGCCACAGGTTTCCACTGCTCGCCATGAAGTTGAAGTAGCACGCCCCCTAACCAGTAACTGCTTGCGTCGGCAGACACAGCGGTGGGCTTGCTCATGTCGTAGAAGGCGAGTACTGGTGCTGTGGTCAACAGCTCTTTGATCCTCTGAAAAGCTGTTTGCTGGGCATGGTTCCATGTCCATGCATTCTTGTGCTTCAGGAGCTCATACAGCGGTTGTCCTACTGTTGAGAGGTCTGGGACGTACCTGCCGAGATAATTCACCATTCCCAGCACCCTCCTCAGCTCCTGCACATCTGTTGGCGGCGCCAGCTGCCGGATAGCCTCCACTTTTGCTGGGTCAGGCCGGATCCCGGACTGGTCGATGATGTGCCCGAGAAACCGTAGCTGACTTTGCTTGATGGAGCACTTTTCTCTATTCAGCTTCAGGCCAGCCGTCTCTATGCGCTGCATCACCTTCTCCAGGCGACTGTCATGCTCTTTTTCTGTGGCCCCGTAGACGAGAATGTCGTCCATGAAGATCTCGACGCCCTCTAACCCGTCCAGGGTCTCCATCATCTTCCTCTGGAAGATTTCCGGCACGCTTGTGATCCCGAATGGCAGTCGCTTGAAGTTGAACCTGCCAAACGGCGTGATGAAGGTGGTGAGCTTACAGCTGTCTGGGTGCAACGGGATTTGGAAGAATCCACTGGCGGCATCGAGTGACGTGAAGACTGTGGCCCCGCTTAGCTTTGCTGTGATCTCGTCGGTAGTGGGCAGGGTGTACTGTTCTCTTTTAACAGCCTCGTTCAGCCTCTTGAGATCCACACAGATGCGGGCTTTGCCTGTGCTCTTCAGGACCGGCACCATGGGTGCACACCAATCGGTAGGCTGTGTCACCTTCTCAATGATGCCATTCCTCTCCATCCTTTGGAGCTCCTCCTTGACCTTCTGCAGCATAGGGAGAGGTACACGTCGCGCTGTGTATACCGCGTACGGCTGGGCGCCATCTTTCAGCAGTATTCTTACTGGTTCAGTTTGTAATGTACCATGCTCCCTGTATGCCTGCAAATGTTCATTTTTCCCGCTGCTGCTCACCGTTTCCTCCACTCTTCTCACTAAATTCATTTTTACTGACATTGGCCTGCTGAGTAGGTTGTTTACTGTAGGCCCCCGGATGACATAAGCTGTGAGTGGGTGTGTCTTACCCTTGTAGGTCACAGTGCTCTGGATCTGTCCTATGCAATGCAGCTCGCCACCTGGGCTGTCCAGTGGTATTTCCGCAGGCTCCAGCGGTCTGTTTGGCATGAGTGAGTGGTAGGTCTCCTCGCGAATGATGCTCACATCCGCCCCAGTGTCGATTTTAAACTCGACCGGTGTGGAGCCCATCAACACCTTGACGGCCCACCTCTTTGGCGACCCACCTGCTTTACTCACTTCCCCCATGTAGTACCCATCTTCTGACCCAGAGTCCTGCTGCTGTTGTTGTTCTCTGACCTCACGTACTGCTTTCCTATTTCTACACACTTTGCTCCAGTGCCCTACTTTGTCGCAGGTATTACATGTGGACTTTTTAGCTGGACAGTTCTCATCTCTACTGTGCCACGCTCTCCCACATTGTCTACATTGTCCTCTGTCGCCCCCTTGTGGCTTACCCTGGCGGCCATTTCCTTTGTAGCGCTTGTTGTGAGTCACCTCGTGTATCGCCCCGCCTCCGGCTGACTCCAACGACGATTCTGTCACGGATGTTCTCATCCTTGCTTGCGCCGAAATCACAATGCACAGCCAGTTCATACAAAGCCCTAATAAAAGTCTCTGCTTTTTCTCCTGCTCTCTGTACCCGTTGATGGAAACATGCCCGTTCGTGTATGACGTTCCGTCGCGGTACAAAGTAGTCATCGAACTTCACTAGCACTCTTCTAAAGTCATTTTGATGTGCTACTACTTCAAATTCAAACGAACGGAATATATTCTCCGACTCGCTTCCCATAGCATATATCAGACTGCTAACCTGCACGGTACCCTCTTCCTTATCCAACTTGGTAGCCGTTCTGAATCTCACAAAACGCTGCTTCCATTCGGGCCATTCTCCTGGTTTGTCGAAAGGAAAACTCGCCGGCGGTTGAAATTTTGCCATTTTTTTTTTTCTACTTTACTTCTGACACCATGTAGAATGATCGTCTGGAGGCTATGACTTGGTGCAAGCTCGTTTATTGACAACTTCAGTATGCAGTAACAGACAGACTCCTTCACATTCCGTGTAACAATATATAACTCCAGATCAATGCGCATGCCTTAGAACTACCCCTGCATATCTTATATACTTCCGTATATGACACATGGTAAGTCAAGACCAACACACCACAACACATTAATTTGTGCTAAGCTAGGCTAGCTTGCAGCCAGATAGCTTTCTACTGAATGCTCAGAGAGGAAATTGGTATATCTTCTTTTCTGACTCTGGAGAAGACGGAAAGCTCATTTCCCATAATGTTGGCGTGTTCCTTTAAAGAAGGGTGACCTGACCTGGCTGTAGTGTGTATTTGGCTTTAAGAGTACGTATGAAACTTTGGACTGGCAAATACAGTAGGTCTAGACTAGAGTGACACACACAGCTGGTGTTAAATATACTACTTTTTAAAGAGTCAAACAGACGGTGTGATTTAATGAAATTGCTGCAGTAATACAGCCTTTATGTAACGGTGTGAAAGTGTCATTGCTTGTTTATCTGTTTGAATTCACAGAGAAGCTGTGGAAAAATGCACATGTGGTGTTTATCTCATTGAGTGAAAAACACGCAGACCGCCCAGGAAGCTATTCAGATAAAACTGAATCACATTCACCGGCTTTAGCCAATGACGGATAGCTTTACATCACTCCACGGACCATACCGTGAGACCACGGTGCCCATCAATTTAACAAGCAGAAATGTACAAAAATAGCTCACCTCCCACTCACTCACTCACACACACACTCACACACACACACACACACACACACACACACACACACACACACACACACACACACACACACACACACACACACACACACACACACACACACACACACACACACACACACACACACACACACAAAATAAGACAAAAACCAACACATTTCAGAATCTCAAACCCAATAAAACCAACAAAGCTTTTGCAAGTTTTTTTAGTAGGGTATGAAAAGGAACGAGAGATGGTCCTACAATGAAAGCAAGTGAAAGGAGGGCCATTTGCTAAGCTATCATTCATGAGCCATGGGTCCCATGCCTGTACAAGCTTGCTCCCAGCTCCACACACTTGTTGCCATTGTGACACACTGGCAGAGAGACGCTTCTGTGGTCTTGGGGATCAATTCAAACCCTGACAACACCACACTGAACCAGGCTGCCATTTGTCCAGAGGAACCCCCCCCCCCCCCCCCCCCCCCCATCACCACCACCACCACCACCCCCACCCAACCACAAACCCCAAAACCCTTCTCCCCATCTGTCAGGGGGCCCCCGAGGCACTTTGTGTCTATGTGTATGTGTGTGAATGTGAGTGGGAGGAGAAGGGGGAGTGGGAGAGGAGGTTAATCAAGATTTGGATCAGGAAGGGAGAGAGAGAGAGAGATAGTGTGTGTGTGTGTGTGTGTGTGTGTGTGTGTGTGTGTGTGTGACAGAGAGAGAGAGAGAGAGAGAGAGAGAGAGAGAGAGAGAGAGAGAGAGAGAGAGAGAGAGAGAGAGAGAGAGAGAGAGAGAGAGAGAGAGAGAGAGAGAGAGAGAGAGAGAGAGAGAGAGAGAGAGAGAGAGAGAGAGAGAGAGTGAAATATGTTCATGGGCGAACGCTAGCTTGTGTGTGTGCGTGCGTGTGTGGGTGGATGGATGGGTGGGTGGCGGGTGTGTGTGTGTAATGTGTATGTATGTGGATGGATGGGTGGCTGGGTGTGTGTGTGTGTGGGTGGGTTCCTGGGTGTGTGAGGGTGTGTGTGAGAGAGACTGAGTGAATATGGGAGGGGAGCACGGTCATTATGCTGATTTTCCCCTGTTTTTCTTTCAACGCTGCTGGAAGAATACCTTCTTTTACCTTCCTTTTAGTCAGCCAGTCTTCTGTCACCTACGCTGGTGGTCATGGGAGTGACAGGAATCTGGGAATCAGGTCAATTATGGACGGTGGCTTGCTGATGAGGGAGAAAGAGAGTGAGTGAGAGAAAGAGAAAGTACGAGGGAGAGGGGAGCGAGACCGCTGTTTTTATAATCAACTGGGAGAATACCGCTGGGTCACACCGGCGGCGAGCATGGCCTGACCCGACGCCTGTTTTGTCAGATCTGTTGTGACGCTCCTAACTAGATCCGTTCT
Source organism: Notolepis coatsorum (assembly GCF_963971535.1). Taxonomy (NCBI): domain Eukaryota; kingdom Metazoa; phylum Chordata; class Actinopteri; order Aulopiformes; family Paralepididae; genus Notolepis; species Notolepis coatsorum. The sequence goes on from NC_140181.1 coordinate 63,507,314, forward strand.
CACACAGACCTCCCCCTCGAGTGCCACATAAACTTCAAGTTCTTTTTCTTCGCCTTTCGCACGGCAGCACTTTCACCGGGGAGCTTCACATGCATCCATGCACACCTGTGTTTTTGCTCTATTTGTGGCCGCGGCAGCGTTAGCGATGAAAAGAGGCGACCGAAGCTGCGCAAGCTATTTGTTCTTTTCTTAATTAAGGAACCTGAATGTGTTCCCTTTCAAGCGTTTCCGCGCGGCAAACCACGTCAAAGTACAAACGCATGTTGGGTTCATGCACCCATGGCCTTATGGCTAACCTGGCACTGTCTCCCCCGCCGACAGTCCTGTTGGATCAGGGTTTGTGTTGGCTCTAGCCTATAGAACAAGCGCTGACCTCTGGCCTAAGAGCTGACCCCTTCTCTTCCAGGGGTTAGGGGCTGAGGCAGATGTGGGTAAACTTCTCCAGTGAACTAGAGAATGGGGCCCACTTGTTAAAGAGCTCTGTTTTCTCCCCCCGGCCTTATAGAGTAAGCAAACCTCTGAGTGGAAGATAGTTCTAATTGGGAGCGGTTGGGATCCGGGGGGTTCAAATAGCAGCGGACCAGCTGAGGAGCATAATCAGCGGAGGAACGGGAGAATCGTGGGATGAAAAGGTGTTGGTGCGTCTGCGCTCCTAATTGATGGTATGAATGTGTGATGAGAATCAAAAGAAGCCCCCGGAAACAGCACTGAACAGCAGCTTAATTGGTGCAGCTTTAAGCGCAACAAAGACTAGTTTGAATCAGAAGGGTGAGGCGGCCACACAGCGGAAAATTCCACAGTTTAGCTGCAGGACACTCCAACGTCACCGGGAGCAATTCTGACAAATAAAGATTTCAACTGTAAATAATCTACACGGTCAAGAGACTACGGCCAATATTTGCCATAATTTAAATGACTTAAACTAAGTCAATGTGTTAATTAAATTGTAAATAGTTTCATGAGAGAAAAGTGCCTCAAATGTATTTCATAATGCACGATGGATTCTACACGTACGTACCTCGTAAAACTTTAAGCGCTTGTCCCCTGCTCTGCTGCCAGGACACCAGCAGGTGGCAGTCACAGGCAGCACTGACTGACATGATCCGTCTCCCATGCTTTGCAAGGCTGGTAAGGAATCGCATGTCATCCAAATCTCTGTTTAGACCGACCCACCAAGGATACCTTTGACACTTGTTCACACAGTGTAAGTTAACGTTGTCGTTGAGATATTCACGCAATACTGTGCTTATTTAGAAATTAAGATATACATACAATATGCTTATTTAGAAAAAGGAAAAACAAATCTTTCCAATATTTATCTTACGCTGCCGTCATCTGACTTCGCCTATCTCAAATTGCCCGTGGAAAGAGATATAGTGGTTGTCATGTTCAGTTTGATACATTCTGTGTAGTTTTATAAATAGTTCTAAATAGTTCATACTTTCATTTGTATCAACAATAATTAGGTTGAAGTACTTGTTGTAAATAATTAACACCACCTGTCATGGTGACAGTATACGTTGTCAACCCAGCTGCAGTTCATTTATATTAATTAATTGATATTTCATTGGATATCATGTCCAATAAGCGCTCAATGAGAAGAAGCCATCCTATACATATTCCTCTCCAATTATTAAAGCATTGGGCAAGTGAAAGTTATTATTATTATTATTATTATTATTATTATTATTATTATTATTATTATTATTATTATTATTATTATTATTATTATTATTATTATTATTATTATTATTAATTATTATTATTATTATTATTATTATTATTATTATTATTATTATTATTATTATTATTATTATTATTATTATTATTTGAGAGTATAGGTCTATATTATAATATAATATAAACCGCATGCAGAGCATAAATAGTCTCAAATATGTCTATATTTTTCATATTGGTTGCCTGGGTTATCACTTGTGATTCTCACATGCCAGTGAAATGCCATGGTGGAAAGGCTAATAATTAAAGTCAGCATAACACTGGGATAAGGTAAGAGACAATGGCCGGGAAAGCTAATAACAGGCCACTTAAATCACCCCAATGGGACAGGCTGAACGAGTTCTGGGGGAGACTCTTTCTTTAGCCCTTGACGCACTGCCCATCTCCTCTTGCTCAGAAATGTTAGGGTGTCACCCAGTGCGGCATCTTTCCCGTGGAGTCAGTGGGGGTACAGGGGCAGCAAGTGTCCCGAGAGTGAACCTCTCGCATTTTTCCATGGCAGGAGTCATAAATGTCTTGTCCCTATTGTGTGGGAACTCGTCTTGGACATTGTCCCCATGGCCCTGCCCACCAGTAGCCAATAAGTGGAACATGGTCTCCTATCGAGCTGCAGTCTAGCATTCCTGGCATTTCCAGTCGGCTGTCTGGCATAAGGTCGGCAGAGACGCAGTCGGGCAGAGAAGCGTGGTTTTGGAACGTCTTCCCGGTGAGGAGTCACCAGTTGTCTCCAGGTTGGAATGCTATTGTCTCTGGCATGTGTTCCAGAGGGCTGGTCAGAGCAGGACCAAAAAAACCCATTTTGACCTGATACACCGGAGTAGCCGTGGCATTCAGCATGGAACCCGTTTTGTTTTTTAATGATACATTTATAACTAAAGTAATAATAATAATTCAATATAACAATGAAAACAAATATAAAGTCAGATTCTGCACAAAATTATTGATGAAACCATGCCGTCCAATGTCTGCCTGCATATTGTGATATACATTCCCCAAGGTGCAGCCCCAATTCACTTTATTCATAGATTTTGGACCCTTCAGTGTAGAGTTGTGAACATGAAGTCAGAGCCAAGACTCTAATCTGTGATTAGAACACCTAAAGAACACTTAAATTAGGATTTGGATTATAATTTGGATGTAAAACCTCAAACATTCTAGAGGTTCTCAAGGACCGTCTCCTGATCACTGTCCCATGACCTCTCAAAGGCTGTCTCCTGTTCCATTCATCATTCCATGACTTCTCAAGGACGTCTCCTGTTCTGTTCATAGTTCCATGACTTCTCAAGGACCTCTCCTGTTCTGTTCATTGTTCCATAGCTTCTCAAGGACCGGCTGCTGTTCTGTTAATTGTTCCTTGACTTCTCAAGGACGTCTCCTGTTCTGTTCATTGTTCCATAGCTTCTCAAGGATGTCTCCCGTTCTGTTCATCATTCCATGACTTCTCAAGGACCGCTTCCTGTTCTGTTCATCATTCCATGACTTCTCAAAGACTGTCTCCCATTCTATTCATTGTTCCATGACTTCTCAAAGACTGTCTCCCGTTCATTGTTGAGGGAGCAGCTCCAGAAAGTGTCCCTTGGTGACATTACTAATTAGACCCTTGGTTCTCTGATTTCTAGATTTTTTGAGAGAGACTTGTTCATGTTCATAGCTATTGATTAAAATGTCAGAGCTTCCTACAGATGTGTGTTTTTAGGGTGGAAGTTCCCTTTAACCCCCCCCCCCCCTTCCCCCGCTCTGTAATATCTTTCATCTCTAGGGTTCCGTCCTGCCTCGGCTGCCTCAGCTCCAGATTATAAATGAATGGAGAGGAGAGAGGGTGCGAGCTCCTGGGCTGCGCTGGGGGCTGATTAAATGAAGGGAAAAGGAGAGAGGATGCAAGCTCCAGGGCTGCGCTGGGGTCAGCGCTGTGTTACAGTGAATGACTGGGGTTCCTGGTGGGCAGGAGACGGGCTGGGCCGGACGCTCGGTCTGGTGGCCCAGTGAAGGCATCTCCCTAATCACATGTCCAGCAGGAGTCCCTGCCTCATTATGAGCCCTGCGCTATTTCCCAAGGAAGGTAACCACGGGCTCACTGGCCTTTACTTCAATAAGTGTTGGGGAACGGTAACCTCCACAATGGTGTCATTTTCCCCTGGTGTTTTAATCAAAAGTACCCACGCTGAGAGACAGGATTCTGTGTTCCTTTTGTTCCTAGTTTGCTGTCATCCAGCCCTTCAGTGTTTTTTACCCCAAGATGAGTAACTTTCTATATTATATTTTTTATATATTTTATATATTTATATATTTTATATATATTATGTATTTTTTATTAAATTATTTTATTCTTTGTCGCCGTTTGCAGTTTTTTCAGGCCATCCTGAGTTCTCAGTGGAGTGTATTTAACACTACGTATTGAACCGTCACTGAATGTTTCATCTGTGTGAATCATGTTCACTGGAGAGGCCTGTTCAGACAGGGAGAGTGGTGTGTTATTGGTGCAGTGATTACCCTCTCTGGTGATGTAGGCCTTTCATTTGGTCTAATTAGAAGTGGAGTCAGTAAGAACTGCGTTGCCTGCTGTGCTCTGTAGTGCTGCCCAGCATAGCGCCAGTGTGTCAACCCTGCCTCTGGACTTGATGACACACAGTCACAGATTTAACCATTTAAGAGGGCGGCTGGGTGGCGCAGCAGACATTGCGCTCGTCACCAACGCAAGAGACACCGGGTTCGACTCCGGCTGTCGGCGTTGCCTCCAGCTTGGGCCAGTCGTCATACTAACTCAATTGGCAGAGTTAGTGGGTGGAAGTCGATGGGTGGTAATCTGGATGTTGTGGACAGCGACTCCTACAGGTCAGTTGGGGGACGCCTGCACAGCAGAGACAGGAAATGGCGGGGGTAGTGTGAGCCTCCCACACGTTACACCTCGCCAATGAGAGTCCGCGCTGGCAGGTGAAAAGATGTGACAGGCTGCCTCCTCATGTATCGGAGGGGACACGTGATGCAAGGCTTCTATCCTCCCTACAGCCAGTGGGGGGCATATGCAAGCAACGTTCAAGACAGGGGAGGGGAGAATTGGCACAGTGGAATTGGGATGGGAGAAAAATAGAAAAAGAGGAGAAAAAGTGGATTAAAAAAAAAAAGATTAAACCATTTAAGGTCGCCCTAATCGCTTTAACGAATGATTGTGAGCTGTGGTTGTCAATCAGCAAATGTACACGAGTTACTAGTTTATCTCAATTCTGATAATAACAATAATTCAACAACAATAATAACAACCCACAAACAACGGAACTGTTTGCTGGTAGATGAATCAGAGAAAGTCAAGTCTTGTGGTCATAAACTACAGTTTTAAGAGGAAACCAGCATGCGCCGTGTGCGAGTGAGCCCCGAGGACCCGGGTTTTACTGCTCTAGATTTAAAGTCTCGTTATTGGGAGATTATGAGGCTTAATCTAGTAAAGAGGAGCGTGACGTTCCGATCACCCTGAAGGCTTCTCAAACAGTAGGGGATTCATCTGAGCTGACCATATGCTGCCTCCCTCTGAGGCGTCAGAGAGGGGCGTGGCTTAAGACTAAGGTGAAGACTCATTTGAATATCACCTGAGGCACTTGGCTAATGGGCAGGGCCTACGCCATTGGTGTTTCAGCTCAATTGGTGGCTGACAATCTTCGCAGTGCTTAAGTGTGGAGAACGGGCTCTGATGGTGTTTGATGGAGCACCAGGGTCACCCGCGGTGTGGAGCTGAGCTGTGGGGTTGGTTCGCCTCGGGGCCGGTGATGGCTCGGCCGGCTGACTGCAGAGCGCTGAGGTGTGGAGGGAGTCCGTGATGAGAGCCCTTTGAACTGCAAGCTGCAGGTGGAATGTGCTTAATCAGCAGGCCACCCCTTTTCATAAGGCTCTTACTTTAAGGGGGGGAGCCTGGAGAGTCAAGCTAATGCTAATTTTCCCTGATGTGATGGTCCGTGACTGGGATTTACCAGTCATCAAGACTCATCCGTTGTCCGTATTCATCCGTTGTCCGTATTCATCACTAACTACCCATCTCCCCAGTAACTACCCGTCCTCCTCCTCTCTCATCTGGTGTCACGTGTGCTCTCGTTTAACCCTGCGGTTGCAGTGTAATCATTTAGGGAATTCAGACCACATTGATGTTCATTATTGATTAGGCTTCATCGCTGGTCTGTTCCCCCTCTGAAATCCTTGGTCAGTTGCTTGGCTCTGCGTTTTTCTGTCTATGTATTGATGTACTACATGTATTGCTATGTTCTAGTAACATGCCATGAGCAGTGATCTGGAGGAGACAGCTGCTGTTTTTACTGACTGGACAAGCCATGGTGTCTGTCCTCCCTGCCGTCTCATTCAATACAAGTGTCTGGGCATGCGATCCTCAATGCAAACTGATTTTTACAAGCAGAGTGAATGATTGATGGCTTTGACTTGACTGAGTGGGTAACTCCACTGCATTGCAAAATACAGTTTTGTCACTGCATGCTTAGTAGAAAACTAAGGAAGTGTGATGCTTACATGCAGACTGGGTTATCTGCCCAAAGTATTGCTTTGGAGTTGCATCGGGATAACTGTATAGAAAATCCGTAGCTCTTTGACGTTTTAAAGGAACACAGAGTCAGACAAGAAGATAGATACAGACTTGTCACTCTCAATAATAAGGGGGCACTGGGAAAAGGACTTTGAAACAGACATATCAGAAGAGGTGTGGTCAAGAATACTTAAAAACGTTCACTCTTCATCTATCTGTGCGAGACACAGGCTTATTCAATTCATATGGCCGGTCTGTATCACATATTTTGGTCATGTCCTATCAGCTTTCTGGTCCTCCATATTTGAGCTCTACTCAGAGCTTGCAGGTCGGGTACTTAAGAAGATAGATAGATACAGAAGATAGATAAAAGAAGATAGATACAGATTTCTACAAATGAATGGAAGCAGATACGGACCAGCTAGCCTAGCTGTTGGTCAAAAATATGTCTTTCTGAGTTTTAAGATATGCTAGTTGTCCGTATCCGCTTCCATTCATTTGTGCTAAGCTATCTTGCAGCTGGATAGCTACTGAACGCAACAGAGAGGAAATTGGTATCTATCTTCTTCTGGAGAAGATGTTAAGCACATTTCCCATAATGTTGGTGTGTTCCTTTAAAACCGCTTAACCTGCAATGAGTCTCCCTGGCCATTTTAGTTTTAGTTTTTGAGGACAGCATACTTCTTTTGCAAACCAAAACAACATACTTTATACTTATAGCACATGCATGAGCCTGGTCTCTTTTGAAAGATGACATTCTGAAGTTTCTGATTCCAGAAAGAACTTTATTTGAGTGCTAACGTAATAGAGTAACATAGGTCTGAACTTGAGTTGTAGAAAAACTTGTTACTCACGTTTTTCTGTAGTAGTTAGTAGTCCAGAGGTAGTATTTCCCCCATAAGGTGGTATGGCTTACAAATCCATACGGACCCATAGCCTGAAGCCTTATGTAGTACATGTCCAAATTTCATAAAGATCCATTCAGAAATGAGTGATTAGGAGTGATTTTGGTAAACTGTGTACAAAAGAAAAACTGAGTTTTCTCATAGACTTCAATTCATTCTGCTGTTTTTCTCTTCCTGTTTTCGCTTGTTAGTTTTTCACCAGATCCCTGATTCATACATCCCCAGGTGGAGTATCATTGGAAAGCCACACTCATTGGCTACAACCCTCATTTTCGAGATTGGATCTAGATTTACCGAACTAGAGCCCCATGAGTCGGGAGTGGTATTTTGCGCAATACCGTGTACTTCCGTGTACAAGCCTCAAATACCGGCATGTAACTCGAGAACCGCTGAACGGATTTTGTCTGATTTTATCGCTATCGACAGGCAACAAATAAGCCTTCAATTCGATATATATATATTGTATTACAAAATATGCACACCCGAGCCACTAGGGGTCGCCAAAATGCCGGTGGGCAAATCATCCTAAAAAGGGCCCACATGTGGGTCGTTGCAGGTTAATAAGAGCCTGGAATAAGGATTAACATAATTAATTGATTTTGAGCCGTGTAAACACCATCATCGATATGTCTCTTTATTTGTTGATATCACTCAGTGTTCACCAGTTAATTGTGTGAGGCCTGGCTACGTGACATACGGACAGACCTTATGCATACTGCACCTTATGTTTACACTGTACACTTCATCAGAGCATATATTTAGCATTTTTAGATTATATATTAGATTAGATATTAGATTATATATATTGTAACTATTTATTGTAGGGCAAATATAACTGAGAGGGCATACATACCCTCATCTTGCACCTTGTTGCCCATATGCACATGTCCAGAGTTAATTATATTGTTATATTGTTTACACTGCCTTTTTTTATTCTATTTTTATTTTTACTTCTCCACTGTACTATAATTCTATGACCTGTACCGTGTCTTCTACTACCTGTACCCCCCCCCCCCCCCCCACCCCACCCCCCATGCTGCTATGATGCCTGAATTTCCCCAAGGGGATCAATAAAGGAATATCTTATCTTATCTTATACTGTAGGTGCCATGTTGTGAATATATTCAGTACAGGGAGGGAGGGAGTCTGTGTCTAGGGCTGTAGGTCTATTCGCAACATTGTGGGTTTGATTCAGAATCACCTAAAACATTATACTGTATCTGCAGGTACATATATATATATATATCTTATAATCTCAACAACGTCGTTTTTACAAAGAGTAGCTCCAGTGGGCTGCTTTGTGCTCTCACTGGCAGGACTTTGGGGTCTCTCGTTGCATTCTCTGATACGGTTCTATTTTCAGTGGAAGAGAAGGACAGCTGTTCATATGTGTTACCGACAGTGATGGTCAGTATTCATTCTACTAGAATGAGAATTCTCTGTTTGAGAATTCTACAATTGGGATTAGCATTAAGTAGTTCAACGGCTATTTTACCTTAACTTGAAAAGCTGTTGTTTATGTTAGTCTGTTTGTCAATGAAAATGGGGGACCCTGATGTAAACAAGACGAAAGTCTTTCTCTGGTCTGCATCCCCTTAACAATTGTATGTATTGAGCTGTACTGTACTGTACCCATTCTGCAATCTGTTAATAAACTTTTCAATCAATCAATCAATCAATCAATCAATCAATCAATCAATCAATCAGTCAAATAGTGACAGATCCATGGAGTCAGTCACTGGAGCCACATGACTCAGGTGGCTTGCTGTCCTGTCCATGGAATCCCTTTGTGTCTCTCCAGGGCAGCCATCCACAGGGGCTCCAGACACACCAGCGTACCTCACCACTGCCTGCAGACCAGACCAGACCGAGGGAGTCACAAGCACAACAGACACAACAAACACTAAAACACAACGAACAACGAGCGACTCAAAACAAGGAAGAGCGAGAGAATGTTAAAACGGGGAGTGAGAGAATGCATACTCTGGATTGTTGATGGTTAGATATGGAATTAGATAATGGGAAGATCACAAGACTTCAAAAGAAAATCCCACAAAAGGTCCTAATTTCCATAATTGTTTTACAAAGTGTTTCTGCTATGATAGCATCATCAAAAGCATCTCTGGAAGTTTCTTCAGAGTCTCTGTCTGACTTTTATGACAGGGAGCTGGTGAAAGGGAGCTCCTGGAGGAGGGAGAGGTGCCTTCATTTGGCTTTAGGAACAATTAAAGTGATTGGAGTGAATGAAACGAAGGCAGTTTGGGGAGTGCTACAGTATATACGGTATATTTTTGACAACCCTCGTCCTGCCGCGTGTCACACTGCTGCTCATAGCCCACAGATCAAGGCCACGGGCCCCAGCCAGCCTCCAGGTGGGCCCTGCTAATGAGCCTGAGTCGCTGCTCCAGCATGGGCCTCCTCTTCCCAGGGTCGGAGGGGGCCGCAAGGGGGAGCAGAGGGGGCCACGCCGGCTGAGTACACGGGGTCAGCACCAGGCAGGGGGCTGGGGATGGGACGAGGTGGTGTAACACATGAAGGGGAGCTGAAAATCACACTTTCTAGCCTTTTAATAATGGCAGGGTTTGTACGAGTGTGGGAAAGATGGGGAGTCAACACGGGGAGGAAAAGGATGTGTCACTGTATTCTAAAACAGAGGCCCATCTTGGCCCCTCTGGTCCTCTTTGTAATTGACTACACAGTAGCCTGCTTGTTTGCTTACATTTTGAATGGGCCCTCTGCCCTTACAGTGTGAGATATTTCCAGTGTAAACAGCCCCTCCTCGGGGCAGCGCTGTGATCCGCATGAAAGAGAAGGAGGTGACTAATGGGAGTGTTTGCCTGCCTCTCTGCCAGCCTCCGCTTTTGTTCCCCCGGGCTTTTGATCCGATTGATACATGGCTGTTTTGGGGACACAAATCGTCTCCTCCTCCTCGCAATGTTTGCCCCAAAATAAAACTTAAAGGGAGGGTACAGATTTGTGTGTGTGAAGTGTGTGAATCCAGTCAACATCAGAGGGAGAAGGAGGGAGAGGGTGGAGAGAGAACATCCCTTTGATGATGGGACCTTTGGGACGGCGTCAGCATTGACTTATGAACGTGGACGCTGGACTTCAGAGTCCAGTAATGAGCAATGGAAAGCATTGTTTGTTGACCCCTTTACTATTTGCGGCGTAAAAGAGTCCCGGCCTCGTGCTCTCGCATGTGGCCTTTGTTTTACCTCTGGCCTTGTTTGGGAATGTGCTGAGATCAGCATCAGCGAGAAAAGAAGCGGGATAGAAAGGATCGATTTCAAGGAGTGGAATTTCTTCCAGTCTCTTGCAAAGTCAGCACCTTCTGTTCCAATGGCGGACAATGATTCGTCTATAGATAGTCACCATGCTGTTCTTACTTTCCTATGAGAACGTCTGCTCTGTAGTCATCAGTCAGTGGCCCTGACAGCATGGCCCTACTGTCACTGCCAGCCAATCTGCTTCCTGTTCCTCTGCCCTGACTGCTATAGCTTGTCCCTGGGAATATGAACTAAAGAAGAATGGCTCTCGGGCATAGATGATGTTTTTTTTTGGTTCTCTATCCCCCTTTCTGGGAGTTGGTTTTGCTGGGGCACCATTTTGCACATGTTGGGTCTCCCGCGGTGCCGGTCAGTCAGACTGGAACACTCCGTGCTTCATGGAACGTTCCAGCGCCATAAAGGGCTCTTTGTCACCCGGGAGCGAGGTCATCCCTCTCCTCCGCTGGCCGATAAACGCTCACATTCTCCACCTTTTCTTATGATTTTGTTTGGCTCACGGGCCCCCAAACAAAAGTGCGAAAGACTTGAATTATTCACAGGGAAAATGCATAAAGGATTAATTTGCATTGATTTTGCCCCTCGAACAAAAGAAGTCATTTTTTTGTGCAGAACTAGAGAGCGAAGCATTTCTTTCGAACCGACCAAATCGGAACAAAAAGATCAATGGCACCTTTTAATATGGCTATCAAGGAGGAAAATCTAGAAATTGTCCCTTTGTGTAATATTAGGTTGAGGGATTTTCCACTTAGTCTGGCTGTGTGTGACTCCTCTTCTTGGAGGTTTCACGTTTGATAATAAATAGAGAAGCCCATCAGTCTAAATTTGAATAATTTGACTTGTGGTGGTTTGGAAAGGTTCTTTTTAACTCTAGACAGAGTGAGGATTGTTATTCAGACACGTTAATGCAGCGACAAATGTGCCTTTTCTGCTCTGTGTTCATTTGTTTGGCTTAACCCAACTCCATTCGCCACAGTCTGTGGAAAAAGCCCCATTCCCTATTTACATGTGTTTGGTTTGGCTAGAATGAATTCGACACAAGCTCAATTAAAGCCAAAAGTCGATATTTTTCTCTGTGTTTAGTTTGATGTGCCTTTTCCAACCATGTCAACCTTTGTGATGAGTGAAAAAGTAAGACTAAGACTAAACGTTGGTTTAACAACAAAAAGATGACTGTCAGTGTAAAGCATAAGTGTAATGTTCTGTTTAGACAATTGCTTAAAATTTGCTTCAAGAAGTCAAGAAAATAATAAAGAAAAAAACGAAAATAAATGGCATCAACATAAAATAATAAAGTGGAGTGCAAATTGATGTAATAAATTGAAGTATAAAATGGAGCTTTAGTTACTTCCTGTTTCACGCCCATCAGTATACGCCTGAAATCCATCCGAATTACTTGACAAACTATACAATGTACAGCTATCATAGGAACAGAAAGAGATGCATGTTATATTTGCACCTATCTCCAAATAAAAACGAACTCCACAGCATATGAGAAGCCTGTTCTTCAGGAGAAGAGTTAATTATGAAAGAGGAAAGTACATTGGAGCTTATAGTCTGGAGTACACTCTATTATGAATATTGTAGTAGGTTTAGGTTTTTGTAGCAGCCATGTTTGTACCGTAGCTGTACTCGGTTGTACTAGGTTTTTCTCCAAACACCTGCTTTTGAAATAATGAGATTTCTGATTTGCTTTGCCCTCCATGTTTGATCCTTTGTCTTTGCCGTGCCCACCCTCTGTTTTAACTTCAGGAATTCACAGGGGAGGGATAAGGGGGTTGCCAGTTGCATAGAGTGCAACCTTGTTCAATGGTGCCTGAGAGGGCCATATCTGTCATAGTGGATTCCACTGCGGAGCTATGATCTGAATGAAGTCCACTGGTGTTCCCAAGCTGTACGTGTGGAACTCAAAGGCCTGCTGAAATGCTGTAATGTAATTATGTGGACAGTCCCTCAGATCCATTAACTTGAAATGGTCCTACAGGCCCCATTCAGTCAGTGGGCTGCCATGTCTGTTCTCAGCGGAGGCCTCTTAAATCATGTTAAAAGGCTTCCTCTCATATTGTCTTTGTAAGCCTGTTGATAGTGGGGGAATCAAGTTACAGCACATCACTGAGCACTTCAGAGAATGTACAGTTACAGGTGGGGGATCTCTATAATAGGCTTCAAAACAAAAGGGAGGGAAAAGGGAGAATTAATTTTATGTTGGGTTTAAGAATTTACAATTAGGCAATGATTTTCATGTATTTCTCTATTGTAAAAGTAGGCCATAGCATCACTGGTATTTGTGCAGTTATCTATTTGTTATTACCTAATCTATTGTATACTACAGTTTATTTAGTAAAAACAAATAATAGCATATAAGCTAGAACTGGGTTATTAGTTTCAGTACAAAAACAAATAACGTATGCCACTTAAGACTTGTATTGTCTTTTCTACAATTGGACAATTAGGTGTTTATTATACTTATTAACATTCATACTTACTGCCCTAACAAAAATAAAGTAATCCTGTCTATTCTTTGCCTGTATCTTTTACTCCTATTTTGAGGTAATTAGTTCACATTCTAAAGTGTTCATCCAATTTACCATTATGTATTTCCACCAGAGCACTGAGGTTTAAAGGATTGTCAGGCAAATCTTCAACATGGATGTTTAATTGGATAATTGTCGCTGTTTATATTCACCATCCGTAGTATTTACAACTAGTACCGTAACGTAAACAATAAGACTTTATTTCAATTAAAGACCAGTTAGCAACCAGCCGTGAAGACACTGCTACCATCCCAGTGTCCGGACAGAGTTGGAGATTGCATTAGCCTTGTAGTTAGTACAACATCCCTCAAACATTTATTCAAGAATCAAATTAAAGGTTCCAGCAATTTCCACAATTTGATTTAGCGCTTTGTGTTTAGTTAATCTGCCACCCTTCTTTTACACAGCAGCCATAGCGAAAACGGCCAAATGCGTCACTGCACAACTTTAAAGCCCTTTCCCATGCATAGCGCTCTAGTGACCCATTCTAACTAACCTATATCATTGGGGGAACTGAGGTTTATAAAGGACTCCATTGGAATCTCTGTTGAAAGGCTTTTTGGGGGGAGGGGGGGGGGGATTGAGGGTGGGTGGAAGTCTGGATGAAAAGTGGGAAGACGAGCATAAAGGAAAAGTATATGGATGTCAGGATGCCTTTAGGAGGAAAACAAACTGCAGAGACCGATGTGAGTTGACTTAATCTGATTAGACTAACCTCATCAACAGCCCACTTAAAGGGGGAGAAGAAAGACCTGAATTGGGGCCGGAGGAGCGGGAGAATGGGGTCTCTCTCTCTGTTCAGAAAGCCAGAGGGGCTCTGTGAATACGTGGCATTGTGCTGAACATGCTGGTCTGCAGATGGCCAAATGACAACAAACTGCTTGAAAAGTGAAGCAAATATAATTGATCTCTGTTTTTTTTCTTTTTTCGCAGGTACGAGAACAACCGAGGGAGTAATGAGATTAAGGGAGAATGAAGTGAAAAGTCCACGCACCACTTCCCTCTCACATTTTGCGGCGTCTTTGATTGAACACACCCACACACCCCTTCTAATACCCCATGAGAAATATTTCCATACATTTCTATACATTTATTCAAATTCTGGCCTCTTATAAAAACACCCCACAGTGCTGGTTACACATCAAAGACAAAATAGTAGAACGGGGCAATAATACCAATACAATGATGGGTGTAAAGAATTGTAATACGTCAGGCCATTCCCAATTTAAGAAATCCCCAGTAACAATACACACAAAATCATATCCTGCCTGGAGAAAATCTCCTTAGATCTTTTGCCAATAACATCGGTGAGAAAGTAGTTTTTAAGCACATAATTCTGTGTGCTTATTTCACATATTTATAATATCTGTGGTTCTTAATTTATTCCTCCATAACATTTGTCTAATTTAATTAGATTCCATGATGAATTTTGACCCCCTGTGTGTAATTTAGGGATTCTGCATAATCCTTCTGCTCAATTCAGCCACAGGTGTCCTTAGAAGCTTAGGTTTGGTGGCGGAGGGACTCTAGCTATGTTTGCTTCACAAACTTTGCTATACAAACCAGTGCAAAGCAGTATTGACAGAAGCTGTATAATAGGTGCAACCCGGTGTCCTTCTTAATCCCCTCTGAATTGTAAACAGGAAGGCAAATGCATAGTGGCTATCACAATACAATATCATAGTCATTATACAATTGACATATCAACTTTGTAGTACTTTGTAATACCAAACGTATGCATCTAATTAGAAATCTCATTGACGTGAACTGTTACAGTACATTTTTTTGTCATGCTTGTTGAGTGTTTAGCCTATACGCGGTTGTGAGGCTTGCACGGGTTCAAGGTAGCCTTCTAAAATCTTGCATTTATCAACCCTATAAAAATGGCCACAGTATCTGGAGCAAAGTACAAGTCACCCTAACAGGCGTTGTCGCGGTCCTGTGTGTGTGTGTGTGTGTGTGTGTGGGGGGGGGGGGGGGGGTGGATTCATCATGGTAAACACAACTACTAGCACTTTGATTGGGGAATGTGTATAAAGGGATTGGCCGGCCAACGCTGGCTAATACAGATATAATTGACTCTCCTTTCTGCATTCTGCACACGGATTTGGAGAAGTGCAGGGGCTCATTACCCAACAACAAATTAAGCAGACGCTGGTGAAAAGGAGCTGTTGAGCATGCACCAGATCTGGACAACAGGACTGTGCTAAATCTCCAAACACAGCTTCTCCCTCCTCAGGTCTTTTCATCTCCCCGGCGTCTCCTCTCGCAGGCCTCGGCCTCATAAACCTAAGTCAAAAAGCAAGTACCTTTTGGCTCTCTGATGAATGTAGATCAGATTATATTTCTTGCAGTGGCATCAGTAGTGCTCTGCATTCCTCCGCCCGGTGCCGCCAGTGAAGACCATAATGATGCTCACTCAGAGAGTTTCATCCAGTTGGAGAGGAATTCCTGCTTTTGTCGCGTGATCCCCCATCTTTGAAATGCAGGAATGAAGAGGGAATTGTGGGACGGATGTTGCCCTCCGTGTGAAAACCCATTTTGTGCAGAAGCGTAGATTGTGTTCCTGTTAAACGATTTTTATTTTCTTTGTACTTCAGACCAGGTGCAACAGGTGTCGTTTCGCTTCCCTAAAAGTATTCACACAACCCTAACCGTTAACTTGTCTCGCAAAGCTCCACGGCGGCGGGGAGCAGAGGTCTAACTTGTGCTGAGCTCTGTTAGAATTAGATCTGCATCATTTGGGCCAATCCAAAAGCAAATAAAGTCTATGTGAGGCCAGGCACACACAGCTGGCTCTTGAGACTTAAGGGATCCAGGGTAAACAAGTGTCCAGCTTCAGGCCGAGCTCACCCCCATGGGGGACATGAGCCCCTGAACAATGACCCATACTCCACTAGAGCCTGGACCGGAGTAAGGCTTAACAAACTTTTATTACATTTGGACGGTTTCAATAGACTGCTGACCGACTGCGGACAGTGGACTCAGACAGCAGTTGTAAGATTACTATTACATCAGCGGCTCCTCAGAAGTTGTAATGCATCCATTGTTGTCCGGACTTAATGGGGAAATGTGCCGTTTCACCAGCTAGAAATTGGTACTATAGCCACCAGTGTTGTAGTTCCACGTAGATGGGGCAGAATAGGAAAAGGCTCTGTACCATTTGCCCGCATAGAACTCGGAAAAACAGCCTTTTCCTATTCTGCCCCATCTACGTGGAACTTATTGCAAAAGGAACTGAGGCTCCTGAACCTAATTCCCATTGGGGATTTTAAACTTCTTATACGCAATATTGAGAGGGCATCCATGGGGGCCTGTTCTTGTTCTTGCTCTTTTTTTAATTTATCTAGATTTTAGCATCTCTTAGATGTTTAGTTGAGTTACTTGTCTTGTATTTGTCTGGAACTTGTTTTATGTATTTGTTGTGTTTGTTTGGTGGATCAGGTCGCTCTTGTAAATGAGACTGTGTCTCAAAGAGATTTTTACCTTTATAAATAAAGGTTTGAAATTAAATTAAACCAGTGAAATACTGGTAAATCATGATTGTGATCATGAACATGTCTAGCAGGTTTGGCACATAACAGTCAGTCTTTTCAAGTTTCAAGTTTCAAGTTTGTTTATTATTAGTCACAACAAAATACAGAATACTTTATGATGAAATGCTTGTTTCTGTATGAAACAAATGTTCTCTTCTAAAAACCTTTTAAATTGGGAATCCACCAGCCACTTTATGTTTATGTTACTTTATTTAGGATCCCCATTAGCTTTTGCACTTGACAAAAGCTATTCTTCCTGGGGTCCGGCACATCAATTACATCATCAATTACATCATTATCAACATCATTAACAATCTCATCCTCAGTTAACACATTCTGCGCCAATACGACGTGTTTCAAGTTCATGCGAATTCTGCCAAACCACGGCGTACGACGTTATTGAGATCATATTTCATTTTTTCGCCATGTTATTCATAATTCCCTCACGGAGCCTCGTCTGATGCAGTGGGAGCATGCACAACTCTGCAACGCTTCAATACTGCCCCCTGGTGGATGATCGGCGAGTTGCCAAACCGGAAATGGACGAGTCGATCTCGGTGCGTCTTGGAAATACGTCCGGCACTTGCATATTGTCGCGGGACTCAAGACACACACCGTGTATATGGATCGCTGCCATAACTCAATAATCGACCCATACTACACAAAGCATTTACCGACGATCACGGAATTATAAACGACCCCCCCCCCCGCTCACCCGCGCATGATCAGTCATAACGTTTAGGATCATGTACAGTTGACATTTTTAATATAGCGTGTATCGCCAACAAACGGCATTTGATAATCTATATATGCGTTTATGCCTATATCTCACGTTCTAGGAATTACTGCAGAAAAGGATAAAAACATATTTATATTCTAGACGGTATTTTCGTATGAACCTATGAATGAAAAAGTTAAACGTTCCTACATCCTGAACGATAGATAATCGATGTTGAATGGGCCATAGTAATGTCAATTTAGTAATGTTAATTTTGCGTTTAGACTAGTGTTTTGGGATGGAATTCTCCGTGCAGACGAGGCTGTAACAACTCGAGACAACGGAGCCCCGCTGTCACACGATTGGCGCATATGTCACATGACGTGCTGTGAAGACCCGCCCTACTCTGCCTCTGATTCGCAGACTGTGGGTGGGGAATGTGATTGGACCAAAGCAGAGTCACTCACAGACAGTGGGTCCAGTCATAATAGTTGTGATAGCCGCGGGACAGATTCTTGTGTATTAAAAAGTACTGCCAATGTAGCCTTCAGGTGATCGCCATGGATAGAATCAGACATGCTTTGTTTACGCTTCTAGGCTACTGGCGCATGCCTGTGATGTAAGCAGTACGCGCGACGAGTCACGAGAGCCTTGACAACCCTTTCGTCATCGTTTTATGCGGTTTGACAGTTTAGATGAGAGCGCAAAGGTTTATCGTTTCTAGGAATTCCACCCTGGAAGGTGGTCTCACTTTTTTACGGTTTCACCCCGTAAAAACGCTGTTTCCGTATAAACGAAAGGCACATCCGAAAAAATATTTTTGCGGATTCACCTGCTAGCGTTTCCGTCTAAACAGGGCCTAATGGTGGCAGTGATCAGACATTGATGGATATAAGCGTGGCAGGGAATGTGTTAAGGATGACATTGTACAAGATACTTATTAGTATAAAGTATTAAAATCAAATAATTAAAATCAAATAAATAGTGCTTCCTGAGCAGCACTCACTGCCATCAACATTAAATACAATTAACAAACAGTCAATTGGTTTTCACCATTATGCCATAAGGGTTCAGTGCATGCTTGTTAGTAGATGGTATTTCAATTTTTTCTTGAAAGTGGTTTTGGATTCTATTTCAGTGAAGTAGCTTGGCAATGAGTTCCATTCCATGATAGCTCTGTAAGTCACAGAATATTTTAATAGGTTTGTCTTGGGTTTAGGTAGTAGATGGCCTGACGTAGCTTGTCTGGTCATATGATCATGTTCTTCTCTTATGTATATGATATATATATGATCATAAAAATACTTTTTTGACAACTTGAAAATTTCTGAGAAAAGTAATGAGACGAGATTGCAGACGTTTCTCAACCGGAAGCCATCATACATTTCTGTGCATGTTGGTGAAAACGTTAATTTGATGCCTGCTTGTAGAGTTTCACTTTTCTTTTTTGTTGAAGATGCATTTTTGTTATTATAGATTCATTTTTCATTAGTGAATTGTTGTGCTCTGTTTGAGGTTGTTCACAAACACTGAAGGCATCCTGTAGAGATTATGTGTATAAATCTATGTCCACACCCATGTATCTCCCATGGAGATGCAACCAGCTTTTGGAAAATCAGGAAATCTTTCAAAGAAAAACCAAGTACCACCTCTCTACCTGCTCAGATTGGTGGTGAAAATGATTTAATTAAATAAAACAGATAATATGTACAAAGCTTTAACTGTCGCCCCCAAAAGTGGCAATTTCTTTACTTGAACTTGAGGACTGCATACTTTTTTGCAAACCAAAATATTATACTTTATAGTACTTATAGCACATGCATTCACTTTTAGTGCTAATGAAATAGAGTAACAAACATAGGTCTGAACTTGAGTTGTAGAAAGACTTGTTACTCACGTTTTTCTGTAGTAGTTGCAATATCCAAAAGTACACACTGAAGTCTTGTGTAGTACATGTCCAAATTTCATAAAAATTCGTTCAGAAATGAGTGATTAGGAGTGATTTTGGTAAAAAGAGAGAAGAAAAAAAGCTCTGCAGAAAACCATTTCCTCATTCTCTTCCTCAAGTCAAGTCAAGTCAAGAGTTTTATTTGTCACGGCATACAAGTATACAATGAAATGCGGGTGGTCTTGCCCGCAACGATGTGCAATACAGTAGTACAACATATAATCCATTTGCGCTCATGACTTTTCACCTAGATCCCTGATTCTCTCATCCCCACGTGGGGTAGCATTGGAAAGCCACACTCATTGGTTACAACCCTGTCCAATAATCTTCAAGATTGCCAAATGATTGACGGAGCTAGAGCGTCGGGAGTCGGGAGTGGTATTCGAAAGAAAATTAAGTCTGCCGTGTACTTCGGCGCACGCCTCACATATCGGCATGTATCGCCTGAAACGGCAATCGACAGGCAACAAATAGGGCTTTAATTCTATATATATATTGTATTAAAAATTATACAACGGCATGCAAATTTCTCGATTCTGATTGGCTGAAACAGTCATTTTACACGTCTTTATTGGCAACAATCCACGCTGCTGGCCCAGGACCCGCCCACAACCGACCCACATCACATCACTCCGCCGGATCACAAGAAGGTGGCCAATAATATTTACAAATGGATATGTTAATGGCGACTAAACGACTAAATATGAAGCGATTCTGTCAAGGGGAATGTGTTAGCCCTTTAAACAATGTTGGATGATGTAATTGATGGGTCTTGAGGCAATCTAGAACAAAAGAAAAATCGCGGTTTGATTGATAGATTAATTGATTGATTTAAATTTCTACTTCCTTCTTGCTACTGACTGCAGCGTTCTCTCTCACTGTCCGACGCTGGCGTACCCACAAACACACACACACACATACACACACACACACACACACACACACACACACACACATACACACACACACGCACACACACACTGTGACACACACACACACACACACACGCACACACACACACACACACTCCTGTCTGCAACAGCGGGGGAGTCAGACTGAGAGAGAAGCAGCGCTGTTTTAAGTGAGCATGGTCTATTGAATTGATTGATTGGTTGATTGCTAATTTTATTACTGTACCCCTGGTTTCCAACTGGTTAAGTTTAGGCTAAAAGAAATAAATAAAAAAATAGGGCGAAGAAAACGTTTTTTTCCTATGCATTCCCTTAACAATTGTGTGTATTGAGCCGTACTGTATTGTACCCATTCTGCATCTGGTAATAAAATTTTCAATCAATCATTCCAATAATACACAGTTGGATGTGTTAGTTGGTTGGATGCACTTCAAGCTGCTTCCACATGAGGCAACTTCTCTCAATCATTCCAATAATACACAGTTGGATGTGTTAGTTTGGTTGGATGCACTTCAAGCTGCTTCCACATGGAGTTGTGGGAACTACTTTTTCTGGCGGATGGTTTTTTCAATAAATCTTCGATTAATGTGTGTTTATTGTATAGAAATAAGGTTGGATGAATCTGGCAGTTGTATAAAAGCTTTACACCACGTGCAGTCGTGATTTGTGACCAATAAACCATGCCTAGGGGGGTCTAACGACCCTCGGCTGCGCCTCGGGCCTAACAACCACCCCTAGGCATGGTTTATTGGTCACAAACCACTCCTGCGTGTGATGTAATGCTTAAATATGCACACCCAAGCCGCTATGAGGTTGCCAAAGTGGTGTGTCGCGCCGGTGGGCAAATAGTCCTTAAAACGTCCTAGGGCCGGGTTGGTGCCAGTTAAGAGGTTCACTTCATATCCTCTGGATGTTTATTTGATAGACTGCCTGCTGATACGGTTTCAGTAAACTATACTTAGTTCTGTGGCTCATCCAATCCAATTCTTACCACTCTAGCAACAGATTTTCATTTAGACTGGCAAGTTACAGTGAAGTTAAAATAAATGTATAGGCTTAAACACAAAGAAGTGAAAGGGTGAGGATGATGTTGGT
The DNA here is from genome assembly GCF_963971535.1 of Notolepis coatsorum. NCBI lineage: Eukaryota > Metazoa > Chordata > Actinopteri > Aulopiformes > Paralepididae > Notolepis > Notolepis coatsorum. The sequence goes on from NC_140181.1 coordinate 63,528,501, forward strand.
CCTGGCCCCCTGCATCTTGGTGTGATATAATTGCTGTACCACTTGCTCACATTTTCAATTTGCATTAAAATGTTCTGGTAAAATCCCAAATGTGTGGAAAGCTGCTCAAGTTGTTCCATTACATAAAGGTGGTGATTCCAGCTACTTAAATAATTATCATCCAATAATCAAGATTATGCTGCTCAGCCAAAATCCTAGAATCATTAGTTAATTCTCAGTTATAGGCCTTCCTGGATGCTTATGACATTTTACAACCACAGCAACCAGGGTTTAGACCAGGATATAGTACAGTTTAAACACTTATTATAAGATATACGATATTCCTTTATTGATCCCCTTGGGGAAATTCAGGCATCATAGCAGCATGGGGGAGGGGGTACAGGTATGGGTATGGTAATAGTAGAAGACATAAATATAGGCAATAGAATTATAGTAAAGATCAAAATAAGCAGTGTAAACAATATAATCAACTCTGAATATAAGCATAGTTAACTATTGTTAACTACTATTATTGTTAACTATCTTGATAACTGTCAGTACTGTGCTGCACTCTTCATTGATTTATTGAAAGCGTTTGACACTGTCAACCATAATGTTTTAATAAATAAGCTATCTTCCATAGGATTGGATGAGCTTTCTGTTAACATCTGTTTGCAGATGGTATCAAATCAAGCTCTCTTGATATTAGTAATGGTGTCTCATAAGGCTCTATTCTACAAATTTAGTCAGCTTTTGATGCCTTTCAGATATCTCTCATTAACCACAAGCTTAACTTAAATTCCGATACAACTAAATGTACCGGTATGTTATTCTCAAGTAAAGGTCTTGTGTGAGCAATACTCCTAATATTAGTATTCATACACTTCAAGGTTCTCACATTGAAATTGTAGAATCTTATAAATATTTTGGGATTTATTTAGATAATAGTAATATTTTACACCCATGTGGAACACCTTTCTAAAATGTTTTAAGTAAAAATGTTATTCTCGTATAGAAACAAATCTGGCTTTTCTAAGACCATTGACCATTGTACAATCTGTGAGGTTTGGTCCGCTCCCCACCACACGCTCCGTTCCTTTAAGGTACTATGTTGATTAATGCATTCCCCGCCACGCGCTCCGTTCCTTTAAGGTGCCGTGTTGATTGGTGCCTTCCCCGCCACACGCTTTTGGAGCAAGTATCAATCTCATCCCGCAGCTGTCACAGCTTGTAATTAGCGCCCCTGAAGGCTTTATATACTCAGACCTCCTTACTATCGATGTTGGGTCGTTCTGGAATACACCTGCATATACCTGCCTTCCCCGTCGCTGTTCCTGTCTTTTTGCTCTCCAGGACCTTTTGTGGAGAACCGCTGTGGAGAACCTGGTTCCCCGTTCGGAGCTGCGCCTCGTTATCTGCCCGCTTTTCGCGTTGCGCTCTGGTGAGTTTTTGGAAACAGTCTTTTTGGATTATCAGTTTTTTGTGTGTTTGGTGAACACCGAAGAAATCCCGTTTTTGTTTGTACTGGACTCACCTAATTTTTGTGTTAGATTAACACTGAAGATTACCGTATTGTTTTTCTCTGGACTCAGCTAACTTGTGTGTGGTACACCGAAGATCAAGTCACTTGGATTAATACTGGACCAGTCACCTCTCTGCCTCTGTGTGTTCGTTTGGCTAACTCTGAACTTCCTCTCTGTGCCGTTGCGTTTGAGGTCGGTTACAAACCATAACATTACGACCCAACCATGACAACCTCAGCCGACACAGAGAGGGTCAGAACAGCGTTGGCGGTCCAGATAGAGTTAACCAACGACCACAGCCTACAGCTAGGTGCGGCTGTGGCTGCTGTACAGGAGCTCCGAGACCAGGTCCTGCCTATTCAGGGGTCCCTTGGCTCTCTGGCTAGCCAGCAGTCTAATATTCTCCACCAATTACAAGCGCTGAGTGAAACCGTTAACACCTTGCTTGTAACCCCACTTACTTCAGGAGCCTCGGCCGGAGCATCACCCGCAGCCCTGGCAGGCCCCGCGCCTCCCGATCCCGCACCTCGGGAGCCCCGTCTCTCCGAACCACGGTTGTTCGATGGTAACTTCGAGGATTGTGCCACATTCATCATGCAATGTGAGTTTGTTTTTCGTCATCAACCCAGCCGATTCACTTCAAGGGGAGCCCAAGTGGCTTACATGACTAACTTGCTCTCAGGCCGGGCAGCCCAGTGGGTCACTGCCTCCTGGGCAATGGGGGCTGATTTCTGTTTTTCCTACCCAGACTTCGTGGCTGAGCTCCGCAGGGTTTTCCACCACCCAGCCCGTGGCCAGGACCCTGGAGCCCGGTTGGGTACCTTCCGGCAGGGCAGTGGCGGGGTCACCGACTACGTGCTGGAGTTCAGACTGGCGGCAACGGAGAGCGGTTGGAACGATCAAGCGCTTCGTCTCACCTTCATGAGGGGGCTCAACGACGCTGTCAGGGACCAGCTCGCGACCCGTGAGGAACCTGAGTCCCTCGAGGACCTGTTCAGCCTCGCCATTCGCATCGACGGACGCCTCCAGGAGAGAAGACGTGAGAGAACCCGACAGGGACCTCCAGAGGTTCTCCAGACCCCCCGTACTCGTGACGGTACTGCGGGCCGCCCTGCTCCCAACACGACTGGTGGCTCTTTCCCCTCCCGTTCGGTGCCCGGGGAGGAACCCATGCAGCTGGGACGTTCACATCTTAGCCAAGCTGAACGGGAGGCGAGGTTCAGGTCCGGCCTTTGCCTCTACTGCGGTCGGGATGGACACCGTATCGCCAACTGCCCCACCCGGCCAAAAGACCAGGCTCGCCGGGACCCCGGGAGATCCTGGTGAGCCGTTTTTCTCGTTCCCAGAGCCGTGCACCACCTAGCCGTCTGATGAGCGTCACCCTGGCCTGGGCGGACCAACGGGCCACGGTGGAGGCACTCATTGACTCGGGGGCTGACGAGAGTTTCCTAGACTTCGAGTTTGCTACCCGGGCCAACATTCCACTTGAGGACCTAGTGAGGCCATTGGAGGTATTCGCATTGGACCAACACCGCCTGGCTGACATCACTCAACGCACCTGCCCTGTCCTGCTCACCATTGCTGGTAACCACGTTGAGAGACTCCAGTTTTTTATCACCAGATCCCCTCTTGTCCCAGTAGTCCTGGGCCGGCCCTGGCTCGCGCTGCACGAGCCCCACATCGCCTGGTCCTCCGGTACCATCAGGGGGTGGAGCTCCTCCTGTCATGCCCAGTGTCTTCAGGCGGCGTCCTGTCCCTCGCCCCGGAGATCCGTTTGTGAGCCGCCTCCGGACCTCTCGACCATACCCCCCGAGTACCACGACCTCATGGAGGTTTTCAGTAAGTCCAGGGCTCAGGCCCTTCCGCCTCACCGGCCTTACGACTGTGCCATCGACCTCCGCTCAGGGGCTCCCCTTCCCGGCAGCCGCCTCTACAGTCTGACCGTCCCTGAGAAGGCAGCGATGGATCAATACATCTCTGAGTCCTTGGAAGCAGGACTCATTCGGCCTTCCTCCTCTCCTGTGGCGGCCGGCTTCTTCTTTGTTGGGAAGAAGGACGGAGACCTTCGACCCTGCATCGACTATCGCCAGCTCAACGAGATCACCATTAAGAACAAGTACCCTCTTCCTCTCATGAACTCCACCTTCGAGCCTCTCACCCAGGCTACCGTCTTTACCAAGCTGGACCTCCGGAGTGCCTACCATCTAGTCCGTATCCGAGAGGGCGATGAGTGGAAGACCGCCTTCAAGACTCCCAGGGGCCACTACGAGTACCTGGTTATGCCGTTCGGCCTCACCAACGCTCCGGCGGTATTCCAGGCGCTCATGAACGACGTCCTTCGTGACATGCTGGAGGAGTTTGTGGTAGTATACCTAGACGACATCCTCATCTTCTCCAAGACCCTCGAGGAACACATCCAGCATGTCCGCCGTGTGCTGGAGCGCCTCCTCCACAATCGGCTCTTCGTCAAGGCGGAGAAGTGCCGATTCCACTCCGACTCCGTCGATTACCTGGGCTTCATCGTGGAGAGAGGCTTGACCCGAGCTGATCCTCGCAAGATCCGGGCCGTGGAGGAGTGGCCGGAACCCACCTCTCGGAAGGAGTTACAGAGCTTCCTCGGGTTCGCCAACTTCTACCGAAGATTCATCCGGAACTACAGTCAAGTGGCGGAACCGCTTACCAGGCTGACCTCTCCCGCCCTGCCGTTCGACTGGTCCCCAGCGGCGCGTGCTGCGTTCCGCTCCCTCAAGAAGAGGTTCACTTCCGCCCCGATCTTGCTCCATCCAGACCCCAAGAGACAGTTCATCGTAGAGGTGGACGCCTCGGATACTGGACTGGGAGCTATCTTATCCCAGCGGTCGGCAACAGACCAGAAGGTACATCCATGCGCCTTCTACTCGCATCGTTTCCTCCCTGCCGAGAGGAACTATGACATCGGCAATCGGGAGCTGCTGGCGGTTGTGGCTGCCTTGGAGGAGTGGCGTCATTGGCTAGAGGGGGCCGAGGAGCCATTTACCATTTGGACGGACCACAAGAACCTGACGTACATCCGTGCTTCCAAGCGCCTCAATGGCCGGCAGGCAAGATGGGCCAGCTTCCTCAGTCGGTTCGACTTCTCGCTGACGTTTCGCCCTGGTTCCCGCAACACGAAGGCCGACTCCCTGTCCCGGTTACACTCCAAGGGGGCTCCAACCACTGAGGACCCGACTCCCATCCTCCCAGAGGCCAGGGTGGTAGGAGTAGTCACCTTGGGCATCGAGGGGGTGGTAAGGCGTGCCCTACGCTTCCATCGCGCTCCAGGCAATGTACCGGTTCATCGTCTCTTCGTCCCCGACTCGGTCCGGTCCCGGGTCCTCCAGTGGGGCCATACCAGCCGGTTCGCCTGCCACCCGGGCGTTCATCGCACGTTCTCCTTCCTGGCTCGTCGATTCTGGTGGCCCACCATGAGGAACGACGTCAAGGAGTTCGTACTGGCCTGCGCAGTCTGCGCCCGCAGCAAGGCCTCCCACCAGGCACCCTCCGGGCTATTGCAGCCGCTTCCCATTCCGAGCCGTCCTTGGTCACATGTGGCGCTGGACTTCGTCACGGGTCTTCCTTCTTCCCAGGGGAACACGTGCCTACTGACCGTGGTGGATCGGTTCAGCAAGGGGGTTCACCTCGTGGCCCTTCCCAAGCTTCCCTCGGCGGCCGAGACGGCGGACCTCCTGACACGCCACGTGTTTCGCCTCCATGGTTTTCCCCAGGACGTCGTCTCGGACCGGGGGCCCCAGTTCACTTCCCAGGTATGGCGGGCTTTTTGCAAGGGATTGGGGGCAACGGTCAGTCTTTCCTCTGGTTATCATCCCCAGACTAACGGACAAACGGAGAGGATGAACCAGAGTGTGGAGTCTGCTCTTCGGTGTGTGGCTGCCGAGAGACCAGCTTCTTGGAGCCGTTTCCTTCCCTGGGTCGAGTACTCCATTAACTCCATGGTCAGTTCCGCCACCGGTCTCTCACCCTTTGAGGTATCCCTGGGCTACCAACCCCCTATTTTCCCTGCACAGGAGTCGGAGGTGGCAGTTCCCTCCGTACAGGACCACCTCGACCGGTGCCGTCGGGTCTGGGAGATCACCAGGACCGCGCTGCTCCGGTCATCGGAGCGCGCCAGTCGTGGGGCTGACCGGCGCCGGGTTCCTGCGCCGACGTACCACCCTGGGCAGAGGGTGTGGCTTTCCGCAAGGGACCTTCCACTTCGGTCCTCGGCCAAGAAGCTTAACCCCCGGTTCGTCGGTCCTTTTGAGGTTCTGAAGGTACTCAGTCCGGCGGCGGTGAGTCTTAAGCTTCCTGCGTCCATGCACATTCACCCCGTTTTCCATGTGTCCCGGGTTAAGCCTGTCTCTCTCAGTCCCCTGATGCCTCCTGCTCCGGAACCACCTCCTCCCGTGATGGTGGACGGTCACCCCCAGTGGCAGGTCCGCCAGTTGATGGGCGTTCGACGGCGGGGTCGGGGGTTCCAGTACCTGGTGGACTGGGAGGGGTACGGTCCGGAAGAACGGAGCTGTGTCTCCCGCCAGCTCATCGTGGATCCCGGCCTGATCACCGACTTCCATCGTGGCGAGCCGGGTCGGGCTGGTCGCCGGGTGGCTCCCGTGGAGGGGGGGGTACTGTGAGGTTTGGTCGGCTCCCCGCCACACGCTCCGTTCCTTTAAGGTACTATGTTGATTAATGCATTCCCCGCCACGCGCTCCATTCCTTTAAGGTGCCGTGTTGATTGGTGCCTTCCCCGCCACACGCTTTTGGAGCAAGTATCAATCTCATCCCGCAGCTGTCACAGCTTGTAATTAGCGCCCCTGAAGGCTTTATATACTCAGACCTCCTTACTATCGATGTTGGGTCGTTCTGAAATACACCTGCATATACCTGCCTTCCCCGTCGCTGTTCCTGTCTTTTTGCTCTCCAGGACCTTTTGTGGAGAACCGCTGTGGAGAACCTGGTTCCCCGTTCGGAGCTGCGCCTCGTTATCTGCCCGCTTTTCGCATTGCGCTCTGGTGAGTTTTTGGAAACAGTCTTTTTGGATTATCAGTTTTTTGTGTGTTGGCTGGGATTGACCTATGGTTCGCAACAGCCGAGAAGGTCAGGACCGCCGTGTGCGGCTGAGCGGGGTTGGGGTGCTTGTTCGGGGGAGTCCGGCGGTCTCGTGGGAGGGGGAGGAGGAGATGTCTTGTCTTTTGTGATGTCTTGAATTTAACTAGGGATTTTATGGGGGGGCAGCTATTTAGCTATTTCTTCACTATTTGGACACTTTTAAACGGTTCCTGTGAGTCTATGGAACACCTCTGTAGGTTTTGTTTTTCAAGAAGGCTCATTGTTTTGTTTTCTGATCGTGTGATCAAAAGCGGCGTTTTCTTCCTCAGGACCTTAGGCCGTTTTGAGGCTGGGCTCCAACCACTGTGTGACCCGGTGGCATCTGTCACATAGGGTGATTGTTGTGAGGTGGGTTGGGAGAGTGGCCTTTTGAAAATTAGAGATATAGTTTTATTTATATAGGGCCACACGGCCGGTAAACGGTGCTGAATACTGGGAAAGGCCAATTATTTATTAGATAGTACCCCTTGAAATTTAATAGGTTGAATTCTGTTTTCCCTTCTTTTTGTCTTTATAATTTATTATTTCTGTATTATTATTGTTTCTGTTATTTTCTGTGAAGTTCTGAGTATTGTGATTGTGGTTATTGTGTTGTCTTGTTTCATGTGAATAATAATAAAAAATTTGATCAAAAAGGTATTATGTTTCATCATGAATGCATGAAAGGGGGGTCGTTTTTTGATGCTTTGATCGTCAGCAACGGCATACGTTTTGGAGTATGTTACATATGATCGTTGCGATCGATGTGAAATCATTGTTGGATCAAAGTAGGATTGATGTCATATAGTCCTTACCTTTACTAGGAGGTATCCCAAAAAGAATATTCCAATTGTCTGATCGCGATTTCCAGTATTGATGTCGATCGGGTCCCTGACATGAAGTGGCACAAGATATGCCTCAAATGTGCTGAACGTGTTTCGAAGTGGTCGGATGAAGCGATTTACTTGGCTTGATCTAAATTCTCCACCCGGACGAAATTAGATGTGACACACAGTGTGAAATAAGGTTTCAAAGGGTGGGCGATACTGCCACCTAGCAGGATGTGTCTGGTATTACACTCTAGGTATCTCAGAATGATTTCCTATGGTAACACTGAGGTCCGTGAACCTGTAATGAATAAAAAAATCGAATAAAAGAAAAAACTGCCAAAACCCGACTATACTCTGGTATGGCACCCAATGAGTTAAATACCATACTCTGTATGAATGGAATTAATTACAGAAAACCTTGACATTTGAGGATTTCATTCCATTGGAAGGTTTTAATGTTTTGAACACTGACTTTTTAGATGTTGATTGTAATTGTTTCTTTTGATTTCCTTTGTTCTACTTGTTTATTGGTTATTGGACTTGTTTGGTGATCTATGTCTAAACTGTACTTGTCTGTCCAATGTGTTTGTATATGTCTATTGTTAACAGGTCTCTCTTGAAAAAGATATCTTGATCTCAATGAGACAACCTGTAAACAATTTTTTTTTAAATACAGAGTATTATAGAAATACTGATTCATTGATTGATTGATTGAAAACTTTATTAACAGATTGCAGAATAGGTACAATACAGTACGGCTCAATACACACAATTGTTAAGGGGGTGCAGACCAAAGAAAGACTTTTGTCTTGTTTACATGATCAGGGTCCCCCATTTTCAATTCATAATGACATTAATGACATACGCAACATACAGATATATATATTGACATTTCTGACATACATGACATACAGGTATACAGTACTGTTACATTTGTGACATACAAGATATGCAAATATACAGTACTGTTATCCTAACAGAAAATCCTAACAGAAAATATATACATACGAGGGGGAGGAAACTGTACATTAGGAGAGGGTGGGTGGGAGCGGTGGTTTGTACATTTACGGGGGCCATACAGATATACATATATATATTAAGACATTTATGACAATACATGACATACAGGTATACAGTACTGTTACATTTGTGACATACAAGATATGCAAATATACAGTACTGTTAAACAGATCCTAACAGATAATATATACATACGAGGGGGAGGAAACTGTACATTAGGGTGGGAGGGGGGGTTTGGACATTTACAGGGGCCAGTTCCTAATTGCAGCCTCCCGTAGGTGCTCTTTGAGAGTGGTTTTCAAGGTGGGTAGGGATTCACCTTTTTTTTATGGCTGTGGGTAGGGCGTTCCACATTGATGTGGCATAATTGCTAAACGTGTTTAGACCCTTGTTTGTGCCGAATCTGGGTTGAACATGATTTGTGGAACTCCCTCTGGTGTTGTGTTTGTGGTATTCACTGACCTTTGGGAAGTATTTTGACATGTACATGGGTACCTTAGTGGTGTAGTGTATCTTGTAGACCAGGCTCATTGCAAGTTGCTGTACTCTGTCATCTACTCTAAGCCATCCTAGGTTGTCAAAATGGGCAGGGGTGAGGTGGGCTTTAGGAGTAAGGTCAAGCAGTAGTCTGACCAGTTTGTTTTGTGATGTTTGTAATCTTGTTTTTAGTGCCTTTGAGGTGCTCCTGCTAGCTAGAGTCTTCAGGGTATTCTTGTTTACCAGAGAGGAAATCCGGAACAAGAATCTTGTTCGTTGGTTGACTTTTTTTTTATTACATTGGTTGCCATTTTGTCACAGGAAAGATTTGCCTCTAGGATGGAACCCACTTCAACCCAGGTATGTAATTTCATCTTTCCTTGTGACAATATTGTCACCCACTGTAACAGAGAAGCTGTTGGTTTTGCTGAGTTTGTTATTGATCCGAAGAGAATGGACTGTTTTACCCAGGTGTAATGATAGTTTGTTATCAGCGAGCCAGGTGCAGATTCTAAGACATTGTTTAGATACAACTGTCTAATAAACTCCCCAGATAATGATCATATCCTTACCTATGGAGAATGGTGAGGAAATGACAAGGGTATATCAACATTGTATATATTGTAGCCTATTGCATTTGCCTGTCATTTATATTTGGACCACGTTGTGCCACCTTGTGGTCATTTTGATACAATAGAAAGTTGCTGCCAATACCCACTATGACATAACCATGCACAATATAGGTGTGTGTGTGTGTGTGTGTGTGTGTGTGTGTGTGTGTGTGTGTGTGTGTGTGTGTGTGTGTGTGTGTGTGTGTGTGTGGGTGTGTGTGTGTGTGTGTGTGTGTGTGTGTGCGCGCGCGTGTGTGTGTGTGTGTTTTGTGACGTTATAGACCTACTATCAAAAACAATTGTAAGGAAACTTTGTCTGATTGATTGATTGATTGAAAACTTTATTAACAGATTGCAGAATGGGTACAATACAGTACAGCTCAATACACACAATTGTTAAGGGGATGCAGACCAGAGAAATACTTTCGTCTTGTTTACATCAGGGTCCCCCATTTTCAATTCATCAGGAATGTGAGTCTAACTTTGCATCTGAATAATCCATAATACGTTTATAGCTAAATTATAATCGCAGCATATTATATATAGGCATGATGAGATGCACCCTAATTATATTTGGTGAATTAATTTCTGACTGACACGCAAAGGTGTCCAGCGTGTTGAATGGACTTTGTAGTAAAAGTTGGCCAGTAGATGGTGCTCTTCTCCTTCAGACATGGGCGACGTCCTCTCTGAAGTGAGTAGGCTGCCATAGTCTAATTTTACACTGCCGTGTCTTTTAAAAGTTTTAACTCCATATTTCATACCATATCGATTTTCTTCTGCCAGTGGCATATCCTACCTAAAATATTGGGGAAAAATATTTAGACATTCAATTTTGACATTAATTTGGCATCATTTTATAATTAATTTCGAAAAAGTCACCCAACGAACCATAACAGCAAATCTAAATAATACAAGTTGTTTCTTTCGCAAATTCGCAAATTGTTCACTGTTCTAGGTTACAACCTCTCATTTTAAACATTGCTTATTTTTTTGATGAGGATTGCAAACGTTAATTTAATGGGTTGTGATATTTTGTGTCAGTGTGCTGAAGCTCATCTATATGTGCGCATCGAGTGAATAATATGAGTTTTTTGAGAATATAGCCTGTGATTATTTGTTGTTACCGGTAAATCTGTTTAAAATACCCAACTAATTGATGTCTACTAATATTAGATCCATACGGGCTTATTTTGTATAATATGTCATGCAGAACACTGTGACTATTGTAAAAGAGCATGCTTCCAGACCCAGATGAGAAATCATCAGGCAATTTGGGAAATGCTGTAATCTGCAAGTTCTGGCACGTGCTCTGCGTATTGGAGTGCACGGTGCAGGCGCACACAGTGCGACTGGCACGCGGACAGATGTCGTTTGCTCTCTCCCCCGCCCTTTCGTGGCTCCCGCGCTGGAATGATTGACACAGGGATGTTCACACAGCCAATAAGACTGGGCTCTGCTCTATTTGCATAAAGTGGCCGTATGCCATTGGTTTCCTGCGTGCAGGCTGCAAACCGCCTCGCGTGCCATTACAGATGTTTTTCTCCTTGGAGTCCCAACAGGATCTTTGTATTAAAAAAGGAATTTGATGACAATAATCTTCTATTCCACAATTCACAACCGAATAGGAAATGTTACAGTGCAAAATGGCCAATTATTAGGCCATTCAGATATTCCCCAGAAACGTATGTTTGAAACTTTCAGGAGGTAATAAGATATGACTGATAAATTGAGCAATTTCAGTTTGGATGGCCAATATTATGAAGCCACTCAGACTCTATTCCCGTTTTCCCCTAATCCAAAAGAGTAATCAGTTTGGGAGTTTGTTTTATTTTAGTGCTGGTCTGTTGTTTTTGTGTTAGTGTATTTCAGTATTGCCTCAAACAGTGGTGCAATTATCTAAATATACATGTTTTGAAATCGGTTTTCTACAACACCACATCGCACATCTAAATGAAGCCTTTGTATTTGTAAAAAAAAAAATAATAATAATAATAATAATAATAACAAAAAAAATGTATCAATGCAGGCTCGAGTTTCTTTACGAAAGCATAAATTCTTGACGGGTATGAAAAAGTTGGAAGCAAACAGCGAGCGCATTCCCCCAATTCCCCTTATCACTTCACAGCCAGCCCGGCGGTGCGCGCCGCTTTGTTGTTTGTCCCTCCAGGGCTGATTGAGCAGCGCGTGACTGACAGCCCGCGGGGGTGTTGTCCAATCAGCGGTCTGCCCCGCGCCCAATGGGTGAGTCCGCGCGCCCATTGGCTGAGACGAGTGTGGGAAAGAATGCAGAGCGGGTTTCACACGAACTGGGAGCATGCGCAGCGTCTATAAGTACCGCCGGCGTGTGTCGGCGCTGAGCAGACTGCCCTGCCTGACGCGCCCTGCCCCACGCACGCTCTAATACTCACGTGACAGTCCAGTGATAACAAGTGATATAGCTGATCAGTGGGACACCCTCAAGTCTCCGTGACTACCATAGAACATCTTTCACACTTGTTGAGATTTGATCTAAACCACTGGCGCGCAGTGATACGCGGCGACAATTTGAAACGTTTTGAGCTTTTTCCAACACTTCTCAAAGGGATATACATTGTTTTTCTCCTGATTTGGACGAAGCAATTTCATTAACAATGCCAGCCGACACTATGGAGAAGCAAACGGCATCCCCTATTGCTGGTGCCCCCGCAAATGGATCACACACGCCGGATAAACCCAAAAATGCCAGCGAGCATAGAAAGGTAAGCGTATAATTGCACATGTATGTAATGACGTGCTGTAAAGGTCGCCTTGACAAACCCCGTATAGTCTTTTGTCACATTTTACTTAACCGGTGTGACACGAGACCAAATGTATGAATGAAAGATGAACAAGAAAACTCATGGCGAATTGTTTATTTTTGCAGTCATCCAAGCCGATCATGGAGAAACGTCGGAGAGCACGAATAAACGAAAGCCTCGGGCAACTCAAGACACTCATCCTGGACGCACTTAAAAAAGATGTAAGTGAAAAGGAAATTTACAACAACAAATGATTGTTTCCATATAATATACCATAGTTGTGGTTTTGATTTGTGTTTGAACACACACTTACCTGCCCCGTTGTGTTCCACAGAGTTCCAGACATTCAAAACTGGAGAAAGCCGATATTCTGGAGATGACAGTGAAGCACTTAAGGAACTTACAGCGCGTGCAGATGACCGGTAAGTTCAAATGTCAATATGCAATTGATCCAAGAAGATAATAAAAATAATAATAATAAACTATCACATAGTCTCACAAACTGAAAACAATTCAATCGAAGCGATGAATGTGTTACTAAATGTCTCTCTTTCCCCCCCTCAGCAGCACTGTCGGCAGACTCCACCGTCCTGAGCAAATACAGGGCTGGATTCAACGAGTGCATGAACGAGGTCACTCGCTTCTTGTCCACCTCCGAGGGGGTGAATACGGAGGTGAGGTCGCGTCTCCTCGGCCACCTGTCCGGGTGCATGGGCCAGATGATCGCTATGAACTACCCACAGCAAGCTCCTTCTCAGCAGGCGCACCTCGCGCAGCCTCTACACGTGCAGCTGCCATCCACACTGCCCATCAACGGTGCCTCCATGGGGTGCAAACTCAGCCCCACGGAAGCCGTCTCTCCCAAAGTCTTCGGGGGGTTCCAGCTGGTGCCAGCTACCGATGGACAGTTTGCATTTTTAATCCCCAACCCAGCCTTCGCCTCCGCAACGACCCCAGTCATCCCTCTTTACGCGAACGCAGGTGTGCCTATGTCAGTCAACGCCAGTCCAGTGCACGGCAGCTCGGCACAGACAGCAGTATCCCCGATCCATGGCATGACGTCTTTCGCCGGTGTGTCCCAAGCAGTCAGTCCGGTCGGAGTCAGCATTGGGTCGGAAAGCAATGAGCCTGTATGGCGGCCCTGGTAGCCCTGTTGACCCAAAACAAAGAGACACTCATGTAGTTTAATTGTTCCGTTTTCTGGAACACATTTACCTTTGTTGGACATGGCAAACGGTTTTATAATTTATTGGCTGATTCCAAAATTTGGATGTTGGTGATAAATATGCTGTTCATGCAATGGAAGATTTATAGACGAAGTACTTTTTATGAAAAGATTTAGTTTTGTACAAAGTTGTTATTGTTATACCAAAGCTGTGTTTTATATTGTTTGTTGTTTTATGTTGAGAAACTAAAGTTGGGCAATAGCCCCTTGTTCTAATAAAACAATTCTCAGAAATCACCTTTTTTGTCTATACCTTGTTTTGTCATTTCATCATTATTATTCCAATTTTAAAGGTATTAGTGTAATGGAATTAAGTTTCTACTTTAGAGATCGTGCGTAAAAGTTTAACTGATAAAATATTTAGGTTAATAACTGAATCATTGTTTTTACAGGCCCAGATTAATAATTTGTATACAGATGACAGATCCAGATGATTCACATAGACCTAAACTAATCTGATTTGGTATTCATGTCCTGCTTACCATAGCCAAGGTGAAGGGTCTATTTTAATTAATAATTCCATAAACTTTGAAATTCACCATCTTGTCCGCAGTTTGGCGGGAGTTGCTTTCTGAGTTTGGCCTATAGAATAGGGTAGAATGACAATAGGGGTGTATTTTTCTATTGCTAAAAAAGGTAATTAAAAGTTTGAAAAGGGTCTCATCCTGTATGCAGCGGGATCTTTAAGAAGTCTTAAACCCTATTCATGAGCCTGGGAAATGCGCTCTGGGGTTAATGTCACTAACAGATTGCCTCAGTGAAAGGAGAATATGGAAGGATCCTCGTTTCCCTTTGTGTATCAATTGTTCAATACTGCTCCGAATGGGTCTACCTCAATAGTGTTTAAAAGTAAAACGAGGGAACCTGGAGAGTTTAGTGCCACGGCAGTGTAACTTGATGGAGGGCATAATGGATCAAAGCACCTCAGGCACAGCGACAAAAAATACCTTTGAAACTTGGAATTTAGTTTTCCTACTTCTCGTCTGATCATCTAGCACCACCATGATTCTCTTTGACACCCGTCTCGCTCTCTCTGTCTCTCTCTCCTCCCTCTCTCTCCCTCCCTCTCTCTCTGTCTCTCTCCCTCTCCCTATGTTATCCTTGGATGTAAACTTATCTTCCCCCGGTGAGTGGGGTCCGGAACTGGGGGACGTGTTGCTGTGTTGGGCAGCGTGGCGCTAGCCGTGTGTCAGCCACTTGCATTCAGCGGGCCCCCTCTCCTCGGTATTAGGTTACACCCTGGTGACCGCCGGTCAAAAAGCTTCACAATTTCACTCCACCAACACGATGTGAGAGCGCACATGGCCCAGCGGACACAAGTAAAAAATAAGTCAGTATGTTTAAAGCTGTTTATACCGCTCCCCGCTAAAGAGTGAACACCATAACACTCTTTCACCTCAAAACATTTAACAATTTGTTTTCACCAAAGTAGATCATTTTTGTTTTCCTCGGGAAAATATAAAATAATCCAACTCATGTTCATGGCTGTGCCACCCCGATTCAACTTCCCCATTTGAATGTTGTTGATTTGTATAGTTGCTTTTTCACTTGGTGCCCTCAGAATGACACCGTCTGTAAATGGCATTCTGAAACTCTACAAGTGGCGAATAAGAGGTTGCTTTGCACAGAGGCATACTGAAACACTAGTTGGCAGTGTGTGGGCTCTGCGGCTGTTCCTACTGCCTGCGTGTCTGAGTTAATAGTTCAGAGATGCCTTTGTGGAGCTGAGGTCGTGAGAACCGAGCGAACTAGTCTGCTTGCGGCCGGGCACCGCGCCAGTCAGTAAATCCCCGCTGGCAGGCCGGGTCGTGCATCGGGCCGCGCAGCCATTCTCCAGAGGTGAGGAGGCGCACACGCGCGGCCGCCAAGAAGCGAGCCTGGGCTGCTGGTGTAAACACGAGGGGAGCTGGACGCAGCTCCGGCAGCACACTCCCACCCCCAGCCCCAGGGGAAGTTTACCGAGTCCATCCTATTTTTATATGGCAGCGAGTTGTAGGCTGTTAGTCTGCAGCAGCAGCAGCAGCAGCAGCAGGCAAAGTATGTTTGGAAATCGCACAGACATCCACATGCACACACTCACTTTAACATTAACTTTTTTAACACCACACACCATATATATATTTATTAATAAATATTTGCACTACATCCCTACCTCATTTTTGCATTTTAAAAAGTTTAATTTTGTACCTCATTGGTTGCATTTTGTATTTTAGGTTGTACAGTTTGTATATTGTATATTTTGTATTGTGTTTGTACTTGTTTACTGTATGAAGCAAATTTCGCAGGAATGTTTATGTACCTTATATATGTGACAAATAAAACAAAACTTGAAACTTGAAATACGTGGGCCTCTCAGCACATTGAGAAGGAAATGCCCTCATTTAAACGATAGGTAAGTAGATTATATGAAAAACAGAAACAGCAGAAGCATAGCTATTTATACTACTTGCGAATTTAAAACACATGTTGGCTTAATACATTATAAGGTCAAATTAAATATGTGGGAATGTTATTCTGGTGGTGATCAACGGACTTCTTATAGAGCCCTACTGTCCCTTGACTCCTTGAGGATAGCGCAAAGATGTCCCCCGGGAGAAGGTGCTAAAGGGGTCGGGGAGGGGTCGTCCATGGAGCGAGCAAAGTATCAAACTCATTAGCGACTCAATAGAAGAACGCGCGCTTAATACGTATTGCCGCCAAAACTTTCAGTATCGCCTTACCCTCAAAATTCCCAGTGTATTGGTAAATTGCATAAGAATAGATGCCATTGTTTTTTCAATCATTTCAAGCCATTATCATGTAGTTTCCATTACTTTAGGCATTGCATCTTTACTTGGGACATAGTTGGAGTTAGTTAGAATGCATGTAAATACTTTAATGGCGAACAACATGCACTATGTTGCACTTTGCACTTTGAACTGCAACCTCTGTATGAAAAGTGCTATACAAATAAAGTTATTATTATTATTATTATTATTATTATTATTATTATTATTATTATTATTATTATTATTATTATTATTATTATTATTATTATTATTATTATTATTATTATTATTATTATCATTATTATTATTATTATTATTTTTTTTTTTTTTTTTTATTATTATTATTATTATTATTATTATTATTATTATTATTATTATTATTATTATTATTATTATTATTATTATTATTATTATTATTATTATTATTATTATTATTATTATTATTGTTATTATTATGTATATTCCTCGTGGAGTTCCATGCTCTGAGCAGCTATGCATCGTTCTTTCTTTCTTTCTTTCTTTCTTTCTTTCTTTCTTTCTTTCTTTCTTTCTTTCTTTCTTTCTTTCTTTCTTTCTTTCTTTCTTTCTTTCTTTCTTTCTTTTTTTCTGAATAATGAATCAACGTAATTGTTATTTATAGATAAATATAAATAAATTCTACCCCCCCCCCCCTCTGCACACGCGCACACACACACACACACACACACACACACACACACACACACACACACACACACACACACACACACACACACGCACACTTTTCTTCCCAGACAGTATTATTACTCATCTTGGTTACAGGGTGTCAAGACCACGTGTCATGAAAAGGATGGCTCAAACAACCACAGAGTTATACCACAGGGAATAAGCAACAAAATAAAAGCAAAATAAATATATATACCCTAATTTCACCAATACATGAGTGGTGGTTTATTCATTTTATGAGAGTGATGTTTGACATTATCACTAATATATATCAATAGCAGGGAATAATGATAGAATCAGCATTTTTAATTAGGACCATTAGTCAAACGCAATGATTCACACGTTTACAACGTTGATTGACCTTTTTTGGCTTTTGAAAGAGGTTTGTTGATTGACCTTTGGAAATAATTTTCTTGACGTCAACGATCGTTTTTTGATATATAGGCCAAAAGGTTAGATAAAGTTAAATGACTCAAATGCAGGTTATGAGATGTAGGCTATATCAATGTAGTATCTCATTTGACCACAAGGAGGATAGTATTCTTAAAACAGAGTAGTAATCTAAATAGGATCCGCAGGAAATCTTGGAATTAATGAACAAAAGGCAAAATACTGAGAGAATGTATGATGTTTGTTTTGATAATCCGTTTTACTGCCCCATCTATGAACTTCTCACTTGCAGTATGGAGGGTTGAAGCCTTCAGCCAAATAACCATTTATATGGTCCATTGTCACTCTTTTAGAACAGATACTTACATATATTCAATAATTTTATTTGAAATCTAAGTTTATTGTCTATTGTCTTTTAACTATGAATGAACACAGCCTTGTTACATAATGATATTTGAAAACAAATCAAGAATTTGTTGTTTCTTTGTCTGAAAGATACAATTATCCAATTTCGTACTAAATAAAGTCTAAAACTGAAAATATGATCAAATTGGAGCCTGCCTAACCGAGAGTCCTTAAAAACGTTTAGAAGACCCTGATTTTAACCGGACACCTCAACCATTAGGTGGGCTTTTGCTTGGCAGTGTCACACACCCACTAACAGTTGTGGTCCCACTCAGAAGATGATTATAGGAGAGTGGGCGGCTGCAGCAGCGGGACTGTTTCAGAGCTCAACCGCGTCGACTCCTCATGGATATTGTCGGGGGCTATATTTGCACCTCTAGTCTGAAGACGCTGCACATAATGAGGACAGGAGGAAATGCTCGGCATGCTTTGGCCACGGAGCCTGGTGAGGGATCGTTGGGATTGAGAGGAGAGAGAGAGAGAGAGAGAGAGAGAGAGAGAGAGAGAGAGAGAGAGAGAGAGAGAGAGAGAGAGAGAGGGGGGGGGGGGGGGAGGGAGTATATCTTCTGAGTCAGGGAATGACACTCCTTCTCTTTGCACCTGTTTTCTTGAGAAGAAGGGAGGGTGAGACAGGAGAAAGGAGACAGATAAGGACTAGGCCAGACGAGACCCAGACGACAAACCCTGTAGGAAGAAGCTGAGGGAGGGACAAAAAAAATAAAAATAAAACTATTGCACAGTGATCTGTCCATGAATACTTGTTATCAAGGTGGGGAGAACAGTTCTGTTTGTAAGAGGTGTTCTGGTCTAGGAGTCAGAGATGACAATATACTCAGCGGTTTCTACTTACTAAACAAGTGATATGACTTGTCTATCTGGGTACATCTTGTACGTCTTGCTCCTTAGGTTTCAATGCCAATTCCTATTTCCTCCTCACGTCTTATTAACAGACACACGCCCATGTGTTTCACCATCCTCTGTCTTCCGCCTCCCAACTGCCCTGCCCATCCCCCCAACCCTCCGAGCTCCCGTCCTGTCTTGGTATTTATAGCAAGGGTTCCACTTATCCCTGGGAGCGGGGAGCAAGTCGCGGGGTGTGTGTAGAGGAGGTGAGGCGGGGTGTGCAGACACGTAGGGACGCGCCGGGCCCGATCGGATATCACAGGGCCCGGGTGCCGCGCTGGGCCCCGCTAATCTGTGTCGCTTGTCTGCAGGACGTATTTCTGAGGCCAGGTTTGGCTTTTCAGCAGCTTCTCCGGTTTCAAGACATGGGGTCCGTGGCTTAAAGCCTTTGCAACTGGTGCAGATTCCACAGGAGAAAGTAACGTCTCCTTCTGACCGGGCTAGAGGTCCTGCCAAGTATTTATACTCCTCACTGACTCGTAGGTGGCCTTGGAGGAGCCATGTGTGCCCTTAAAATCTGGACACTTAATATTTATGTATTCATCCACGGAGGGGCATCCTTGATCGTTGTCTTTCCCCCACAGCTGCTGTTTTATTTTAGCTCAGGTTCATAGGTCAGTAGCGTCCCTCAAAGGTAAACACCTAGCTCGTGGTGTCTTAATATTAGTGGCTGCGAAAGAGAAACTGCTCAGAGACAGGACCTCTCAGGTCTGATTTCATTACTCCCCTAGACTATAGCAGGAGTTCAACGACTGGCAATGAAATTAGGGATGTTATGTCTTAATTTCTTTCTTCTCTTTTCAGGCGTATGTTGGAGACCAAGATCAAGGAACAAGGGATGTTTGAAGATCAAGACTATGTTCCTGAGGTTTCATGTGTCAAATACCATCAAAATCCATGAACCATATGGATGCATCAAGATAGAGTGTCACTGATGTGGCTGAAACTGCTGCTCAAACCAACTGAAAGTAGGTCTTGATCAGACGGCACCACCGTCTAGCGTGTGAAAAGTTCTTGGGGCATCTCAACTGGTTAGTTACACGTGTGTGTGTGTGTGTGTGTGTGTGTGTGTGTGTGTGTGTGTGTGTGTGTGTATGTGTGTGTGCGGGAGTGTGTGTTTGTGTCAGTGAGTGAATCACCTCCTGTCTCACCACATGCCCAGACGTGTCCAAAATCTGACACCTGAGAGCGACTTGCGCACTGCTCTGCTCTGACTCTGTGTTTTCAAGATGCTACTGTGTCCTGTTTGTACGAGAGAGAGAGAGAGAGTGAGAGAGAGAGAGAGAGAGAGAGAGAGAGAGAGAGAGAGAGAGAGAGAGAGAGAGAGAGAGAGAGAGAGAGAGAGAGAGAGAGAGATTAAGGAGAGAGAGTGTGAAGTGTGTGTGGAGTGTGCACATGTGGTTGGGACGTATTGTGGAAAGAGCCTGTGGGATTGATCCTTTGAGACAGATGATCTGATATGCTTGTGCACTGTTGGTCAACAAGACACACAAAGCGAGGCGAGGTTAACCCAAAGTCTGTCTTTCACATTCCAAATCTCTGGCCAGTTCCTTTGCAACGAAAGAGGGAATGATATTGATGTTCGAATGTTTTGTTTTTAAAAGGTGTCATCAAGACACCACACATTGATTTGCAAAGCTTGCGTGTACAGTAATACATTATCCTGTCCCACTAGAAAATAAAACGAATCCTGACTGCCTGTACGTTCATTTAATTAAAAGTAGATACAAATTAAACACAGTGAAATGAAAAAACTAAAATGAGACAAAATTATTAGAAATCTTTGTTGCAAAAATTCAGGAGACTAAAATAAATGCAATGTGCTAAAGCCATGTTATCACTCCATACATACATTTAGGGTAACACTACACTTTAAGAGGCACACTAATAGTTATTAGAACTAAATAACTAAGAACTAATGAGGAACTATTGAGAAATTATCTCAACTTAATCATAATTTAATAATTATTTGTGCCCCCAGGAAAGTGTTACCCCATTTAAGCTAAAACAGAGAAGATATTCTGTTCTGGAAGGTGATGAAAACTCATAATACATAAAGGACGTGTCCGGCCACAGTATTATATACTGCTTGTCCCCAGTGAGGAAATAAAGCATGGGAAAACAACCTGACTGCGGGTACTTTTCTATAAGGTGATGAAAAGTCATCTTTCCTGGCCGGCCGTCCCAGAAGTACGGAGACCTGAGGTCCTGCTTTATCTGCGTCACTGTTGTGAGGGGGGGGGGGGTCACTTCATCACCCCACAGGTCCCCGGAGAGCGGGTCATTGTCCCCCTGATATGGAAAATTATCGGCATACACTGTACTTTCACACACACACACACACACACACACACACACACACACACACACACACACACACACACACACACACACACACACACACACACACACACACACACACACACACACACACACACACCTCTCCCCCTACCCATCTGTGTCACAACTCACCCCATATCTGTCATACATTGTACTTTTCTATCACTTCTTCCCTGTCTACGTCACTCAACCGACCCCCCTGTATAGGGAGGTGTAGTTTGACGTCACTTTAGTTTCCAGCACGGTCCACCCGTATAGGGATTTATCACTGGGAAAATTTATTATCGACTATTGTAATAATTCTGCCTCATGAACATTGGAAAGCTTTCCATTTTTTGCATAAAATGAGTTCCCTTCTATCACTAACATTATTGTTTAAGCATTTTTGGTTGACATAAAATTATACGTAATTATTTTACGATTAATTGAGAATTGTTCCATGTTGAGCTATAGATTGTGGATGAACACACACAGAAAGGTACACCATGCCAATGTTCATGCTTTATTTGTTTTAAACGAGATGATTTAGAAATGTGTCCATTGGAAATACATTGCAATTTCAAGCGAGGTGGACTGGCCGGAAACAACAATGACGTAACCACTGCACCTCCCTATAGATACTCTGTTAGCTCGCTGTTCTACAGAGACCCAGGGTGTGTTTGTTTCTCTACTCTGAACCTCTCCGTGCTGCAACATGTGCTTTCATTAAATGTCCCCCTCAAGCAAAGACTCTGTTGTCCGGCTCTGTGAATAATCTGTTTAGGCTTAAATGGATGGTTTGGATTTTTGGACATTAAATTGTATGAGATACTTGCCAGTAGTGTAGTTGAAGCAAGCTATTATTAGCTTATTAGCGTGGTCGGATGTTCTGGCCGAGTTCCGAGCGAACCGGGAAGCATTTGAGTGGCAGCAAGCGGCAGAAATGGGGGTCACAACAACCAAATAAGGTTTTTAATTCACACCACAACATGCAGGCAAAGGGATACCCACCTCCAAAACAAAACCACGGTCCTCGGCATATTGAAATGGCTGATAGGCCGCGTTACCCATGAAGCACGCTCCAGTGCGAAGTAATTCACCAGCCTTTTTCAAGCTTTTTTGCCAAGTGATATAGCAGAATCCAAAGGGCTGGAGGATGATGGTTTTGTGTTAGGAATAGCTAACCCTTTTACCTGCATGTTGTGATTAAAACCCTATTGATTTCAAGACGTTGTTTGATTTCGCTCGGAACCCGGGCCAGAACTCCGACCACGGGACTCGGTAAGTGGGCTAATAGCTTTGCATCCACTACACTACTGGCAAGTATTTCATACAATGTCCAATCCGAACCATCCCTTTAACAAGATTATTTCCTATCAGCCCCCCTCCCCCCCCCCCCCCCCCTCCCCCCCAAACAGGATGTCCTGGTGTCCGATCCCATCTCACACACGTTCTCTTGCCCTCTCCCCCATCTCTCACTCTGTCTCTTACTCTCTCGCTCTCCTTTTTCTCTCTCTCTCTCTCTCTCTCTCTCTCTCTCTCTCTCTCTCTCTCTCTCTCTCTCTCTCTCTCTCTCTCTCTCTCTCTCTCTCTCTTGTTTTCTCTCTCTCGCTCTGTCTTTTTCTCAATTTCATTTCAAATGGGCTCCATTGTCATGAAATACAAAATGTACTTTTTGCCAAAGCAATAATATTAATAATGATAATATAAAAGTCAAACAAGAAATGTACTATTAAACCTGCACTATGGGAGATCTTTTCAAGAAAGGTAATACGCTTAGGCATTGTTTTACCTTTGTGTCCACATTTTATGCACTAGGGATTAGAATGGAGCCTGGCGCTGGTCGTGTCCGACCAGAATGGTTTGTATGGGAAGATTTCACTGTGTTTCATGCATCACTGTTGAGAGGGTTTGCTATCGTTCAGCCTAACTTGGCCCGTCCCCATGATTTAGCTGCTTGCTAAATAAGTCGTATTTTAAGTCATGTAAGTCACACGCACACACACACACACACACACACACACACACACACACACACACACACACACACACACACACACACACACACACACACACACACACACACACACACACACACACACACACACACACACACACACACACACACACACACACACACACACACACACACACACACAGTGTACTGCATGTTTTCCATGGCTGCCATGCCGCTTTACAGACCCAAACCATATGTGTGTGAATCTCATGATAAAGGAAGGAAGAGCAGCACATTGATCTTTTGACATGACCAGAGGAAGGAAAAGCTCTGCATCTTGAAAAGTGGTGGCATGCTGCTCACATCTGCTCAAAGGATTTAGTGTAACATCCCATGTACTGCTATATCCACACTCCACCATATGGAGCTGCTTGTGTGTGTAGGTGTATGTGTGTGTGTGTGTGTGTGTGTGTGTGTGTGTGTGTGTGTGTGTGTGTGTGTGTGTGTGTGTGTGTGTGTGTGTGTGTGTGTGTGTGTGTGTGTGTGTGTGTGTGTGTGTGTGTGTCTGAGTGTGAGTGTGTGTGTGCATATGAGGTTGTGTGTTGCGCTGCTTGTGGTAGGGTGTTAGAGTTATGAGATGAGCTCTTCTCTCTCTTTCTCTCTCTCTTTTTCTCTCTCTTTCTCTCTCTCTCTCTTTCTCTCTCTCTCATTCTTTCTTTTCCCTCTCCTCCTCTTGTCATGTCCTGGGAAGGTAAACACTCGTTCCTCTCCACTCCTGTTGTTCTCATGTTAACTGTTGAACAGCATGTGTGTGTGTGTGTGTGTGTGTGTGTGTGTGTGTGTGTGTGTGTGTGTGTGTGTGTGTGTGTGTGTGTGTGTGTGTGTGTGTGTGTGTGTGTGTGTGTGTGTGTGTGTGTGTGTGTGTGTGTGTGTGTGTGTGTGTGTGTGTGTGTGTGTGTGTGTGTGTGTGTGTGTGTACACTTCACTCCTGGTTTTATTGCTTGGATTCTCATGCAGGAGGCAGGGAAAGAGTGTTAATGTGGATATAGACTCACTCCAAACAAACGTGCAGAGAGAATGGGCAGAGGAAGCAGAGAATGCAGCTGGGCACACACACACACACACACACACACACACACACACACACACACACACACACACACACACACACACACACACACACACACACACACACACACACAGAGTCACAGATTCACACACATGCATACAAATGCGTACACAGTGACACAGGCATGTATTGAAGCACACACACACACACACACACACACACACACACACACACACACACACACACACATACACACACACACACACACACACAGCACACACACATATGAGCGTACACACACGCACCACGCACACACACACACACACACACACACACACACACACACACAAAAGAAGATACAGTAGCGATTGGCGCTGATCAAGCAGCTATCATTTCAATCGCTTAAGCCTTTGGGAGGCCAGGCACTAACATTGGTGCTTTTTCTGTCTATATAAACATTCAGCTACAACTAGATGTCTGGTTAATGTAATATACCAAGGGATTGGAGCCTGCAGAACATAGAGGACAGCCGAAACCTTCTTCCCTTAAAAGTGAAGAAATACAATTTTACTTTGATATCAGGAATTAGATTTACGTTAACAGATATGATCTAATAAAGATATTTCATTTGCTAACTCACTTTGGTCCCGTGAACCAAACTGAACTATGAACTGACTTCATACCTTCTGGAAAACAGTAGAAGCGTTTCACCTGAAAATGCTAAATATCTATTTTGGAAAAATAAATGACAGACGTTAATTTTGTGATCATTCTGATGCCTATATTAGCTATTGCAAAGTATTGTGTGAAAAAGAAAGTGTAAAACGTCAAATAAAAGCATACGCTCAAAAGCTGCGTTTTTATGTGTTTTGTGTGTGTGTGTGTGTGTGTGTGTGTGTGTGTGTGTGTGTGTGTGTGTGTGACGTGTGTGTGTGTGTGTGTGTGTGTGTGTGTGTGTGTGTGTGTGTGTGTGTGTGTGTGTGTGTGTGTGTGTGTGTGGTGGCTGTGTTGATGATTATTCAGAAAAAACTGCCTTTTTGTCAATTAAAACACCTTGGAACAACAAGTGATTTGCGAGCCCCGCTTTGTCTTATGTGTTGATGATTATGTCATGAAATTGGGTCCGTTTGCTTATTTTCCATATATTTACAGAATTTGAAAAGATTAGATTTTGAAACACAAAACACAACACAAAAGTTAACAATATTAGCTTTCAAAGCGTCCATAGTGGTTTATTTCTTGCCATTAGGGGGTTAGGG
Source organism: Notolepis coatsorum (assembly GCF_963971535.1). Lineage (NCBI taxonomy): Eukaryota > Metazoa > Chordata > Actinopteri > Aulopiformes > Paralepididae > Notolepis > Notolepis coatsorum. Next base: position 63,553,824 of record NC_140181.1, read on the forward strand.
TTAGGGTTAGGGTTACCCAGACAGAAAGATTAGGAGAAGGTAAAATCTCATCCCTGTGCCCGTGCCCACCCCAACACTTGCTCAGTGTTGGGGAACAGTCCCCTAACCTAACCCTAACCCTAACCCCAACCCTAACCCTAACCCCAACCCTAACCCTAACCATAACCCTAACCCTAACACAAACGGGAATATAAGGGGTTACAATTAGGAAATCTTTGGAATCTTTGATAGATATGTTGAGTTAGGTTCATAGTGGTATTCATAAAAAAAGAATTGGAACGAAATATTACAAATGAAGTTTTTTATGACCTTGAACGTGATGCAATATTTTCATGCACTGACATGCCAACTATTTTTTTTATCCACTTTTTCTCCTTATTTTCTATTTTTCTCCCATCCCAATTTCGCCTCGCAATTCTCCCTTCAATTCTCCCCTCCCCTGTCTCGAACGTTGCTAGACTATGCCTCCCACTGGTCGGCTGCAGTGAGGACCAAGCCTTGCATCACGTGTCCCCTCCCCTTTTCACCTGAACAGTGCGATCTTTCAGTGGCGAGGAGTAACGCGTGGGAGGCTCACACTGCCCCCGATACTTCCTGATTCTGCTGTACAGGCGCACCAACCGACCTTTAGGAGTCGCTGTCCACAACGTCCAATCCCCACCCACCGGCTTTCCCACCCCTAACACTGCCAATTGTGTTAGTATGAACGACCGGCCAAGCCGGTAGCAACGCCGAGAGCTGGGTTCGATACCAGCATCTCCTGCATTAGTGGCGAGCGCCTTGCCCACTGCGCCACTCGGCCGCCCGGTTGATGTGCCAACTCTGTCAGTTACCTAACAAGGCACAAAAGTAAAAAAATAAAAAAAAAAATAAAAAAAATGTAAATTAATTTGTAGTTAATTTTCATAACGCGATAATTTGCTGTGTAATTAAATAATCTAATTAACGCGATAAACTGACAGCCCTAATAATTTTATTTTAACCAAATTTTTTTAAACAATAATGTTAGTGATAGAAGGGAACTCATTTTGTGCAAAAATGGAAAGCTTGCCATGTTCATGAGGCAGAATTATTACAATAGCCGATAATAAAATTTCCCAATGATAAATCCCTATACGGGTGGACCGCGCGGGAAACTAAAGTGACGTCAGACTACACCTCCCTATAGGCCTAAAAGAAAGAGGGGAAAGTCCATATGTAAAATTGACTAATTCACTAAGAGGGGAAAGCCCATAGATATAGTAGATGATTCACCGTGTCCACTATGTCACCAACATCTTTATTTAATCACATTTTCACCATAGGTTGCCATCAATCTTGGTGTCCAAGCTGCACTGCATTACCATGGAAATAGCAGTAGACCAGTCGTATCAGCCATATTTTCCTAAGCACCACTGGAGATCTGGTGCAGTGAATAATTGTTAATAATTGAATAATCAATAGGATTAGTTGATGAATACCCAGTTCTGTATTTGTTTTATTATGATGTGCACATGCTGGTAAATGTCATACAAGTAATATTCATACTGGTTTAAATTAACAATTTGTACAAAATACATTCAGCAGTTCTCGAGTTACATGCCGATATGTGAGGTGTGCGCCGAAGTAGACAGCAGACTTTTTATTTTTTCAAATACCACTCCCGACTCTCGAGCCTCTACCTCCGTCAATAATCTAGGTGAAAAGTCATGAGCCAAAACAGGAAGAGAATTCTCCGTTGAATGCATTGAAGTCTGTGAGAAAATCATTTTCTGAGCTATCTCACCTTTTACCAAAACCGCTTCTAATCACTCATTTCTGAGTGGATTTGGACATGTACTACACAAGACTTCAGGATATGGACCCAGGGTGTTTTTTCAGCTATACCAATTTTTTGGTAAATACTACTTCTGGACTACTAACTACTACAGAAAAACGTGAGTATAACAAGTTTTTCTACAACTCAAGTTCAGACCTATGTTACTCTATTTCATTAGCATTAAAAGTGAATTTTATTTATTATATCAGAAACTTCAGAATGTCATCTTTCAAAAGAGACCAGGCTCATGCATGTGCTATAAATATAAAGTATAGTATTTTGGTTTGCAACAGAAGTATGCAGTCCTCAAAAA